>NC_054704.1:29843022-29898022 GCF_016097555.1 Gigantopelta aegis
GTTTTGTAACTTGCACACACACACACAAATTTTTCTTGTTATTTCCAAAACAATTTTACTTTTCTTCAAACCAAATTGAAATTATTAACAGAAACCACATTTGTATAAGGATGGGATGGACTACAGTATTTAGGTATTGTTGTAAACTATTTGCACAATTTTGTTTCTCAGTCTAAATGCAGGCTGTTGCATCTACTACCTTGGGCTTGATAACCTGGCCATCATGGGGATGATTGACGCCTCAGAGTGCCCACCCACATTTGGAGCTAGTGAGTTGATATCCTTCATAAGACCCACGAATCATTTAAAGTGACAGACCTTAGTTTTTAAATGCTTTGCCATATTTTTCACTATTACATTTAGAGTCTTATTTTTTTTAAATTGAAATTATTCATTATTTAGATTTTATTGTTTAGTTATCCATGTGCTGGTATAAAGTGTTCCTACTGGCAGTAGCTAGCGGGAATTTTCCTATTAACTCAGTTGGTAGAGTGCTGGACTCTTGTACTGAGAGTCTGTGGTTCAAATCCCCTCAGTGGAGGTTGATTTTTTTTTCTGTTACATCCATTTCTGGACATCCAAAATGTTTCTGGTCACCTTGGTTATTCTGATACCACAAAGTACATTTTTCATATTTTACAAAATTCACGTACTATTCCAAAGGTACAGAATCTATTCCAGACTGACCGTGCATCGACCAAGCGCTTTACCACTTGGCTACATCCTGCCCCTGTTTAGTATGATTAAACATGTATGTATTTCATTGTACCATTATTACGGACTCTGATTTGACATACTTTATTTCCCTAGCTCTTGATGACGTACGGGGATTTATAAGAGAGGGATACGCTGAGTTTCCAATCAATGAGGGGAACATCTCTCACTTGGTAAGACACATCATTAACCAGGGCGTTTCTCACTGTAGTCAAAAGAAATTCTTAATTCAGTCACTGATTATGTTGTTGTTTTTTCTCCTTTTCTTTTCTCGTTTTTTAAATCTCACAAACCCTTTTCTTTTCTCTCCTTTGAATTCCATCTTATTTCTTGCCAATCTTTCAACTTTTTTCTCCTAACTTTCAACTTCTTTCACTGTCCACCTCCACATCCCAGTCCTTGTCTCTCCAACTGCGACATGCGCTTGTCTCTTGTGGTCATCTATGTCAGACATCTGCCATTTCCCATCAGCTATACAAGATTGTTCAGTGATTACTTTGGCCTTGTTAAGAGATGGGGCGGGACTTAGCCCAGTGGGACTGATGAATTATGCCAATTTAGTGCCAGATTAGACAGATTTCTCCCAAGCTATGACACAGGAAGGAAGGAAGGAAGGAAGGAAGGAAAGAAATATTTAATTTTATGATGCACTCAACACATTTTATTTACGGCTATATGGCATCGGACATATGGTTAAGGACCACACATATATTGAGAGAGGAAACCTGCTGTCGCCACTTCATGGCCTACTCTTTTTGATTAGCAGCAAGGGATCTTTTATATGCATCATCCCACAGACAGGATAGTACATACCACAACCTTTGTTACACCAGTTGTGGAGCACTGGCTGGAACAAGAAATAGCCAAATGGGCCCACTGATGGGAATTGATCCTAGAATGATAGCGCATCAGGCGAGCGCTGTACCGCCGAGCTACATCCTGTCCCCCGTTTGGACAGTGATCCATGTATACCGCAAAAATGGCTCACACAGAATGATAGGTTTACATATATGTAGGTAAGCAGGTATATACTTCAAATATGCTGTAATAGCCTTGACACAAGACAAGCATAAATGCAACATTAAAACATTTGGTGAAAGTTGAATTTTAAACTTGTAAAAGTTGAATGTTAATTAAATTCTTACATTTTTAGGGCAAACATTTCAGAATTTCAAAAAGTGACTTTGATAAAGACATCTTACCAACTCTCTCCAAAGATGATTTGATTGTTGTGCTGACATCAGGTATTGTCTAATATTTAATATTATTACACTGATGAGCTGTACTAATTAATGCAGTTTCATATTCACATATAACTTTCACTCTGGCACTAACAAAATAATCATTTAAAGCCACTTTTTAATAACGTTCGAGAAGACCTAATTAAACCTATTACCCCGGTATAACAAATAGTTTAAAATAGACTAATGGCAAATGTTTGTGTAACTCAGGACTTAGTTATAAATCATTATAGGCTGGCTGTAAGAGGGTTGGACCTGCAACCAACTGATTAAAGATACAAGTCTTCTGGCCTCGATGGTGTTGTGGTTAAGCCATCAGACATAAGGACTGGTAGGTACCGGATTCGCAGCCCGGTACCGGCTCCCACCCAGAATGAGTTTTAACAACTTAATGGGTAGTTGTAAGACCGCTGCACCCTCTTCTCTCTTACTAAACTAACAACTAACAATTAACAACTAACCCCCTGTCCTGGACAGACATGCTAGATAGCTACGGTGTGTGTCCAGGACAACATGCATGAACCATAATTAGATACCGGTAAGCACGGAAATATGTTAAAATGAAAATTTAAACATCCTGTTCATCACCCAGGAACCCAGAACAATCTCTGAGTCTCAGATTCAGAACTCTTTTACACTCTGTTCTCATATTTGTATATTTTGTTTCAGATACAGATATTGTGGTAGATCACACAACGAAGGAGACAAAATGTCAGAAGGCATTGGTGTTTATTGGTGATGAGACAGAAAAGGTTGGAATTTCATGCTTTATGTATTTTACATTTAGAACTATGGCTTACACCTGCATAGGCGTATGGGCTGCCATTTTTGTAGGTGGCAGGGTGGCAGGCTGGCTTTTGCCAAAATTAAACTAAAATGCCCGAATCTGTATAACAACATTTATTCATATTAGCATTACTACCAAACAGCTATATAGAGTTGCAAACGATTCACTAGACATTTTTTTCATGGATTACAACAATTTTTGAGGGTAGAATGATGGAAATACATGGTAAAAAGGTCTCAGATTAGCACTTTTTGCCTGAATGTCTCTATCATTTTTGCCCAAATTTAATGTTTTGCACCAGCACTGAGGGGGGGGGGGGGGACAGTTGCCCCTCCTCCCGCCCCTCTCTCTTGTACGCTTATGCTTAACTGGATAATTATTTTTAGTTTTATTGGCTCAAGCTTGCTGTCAAATAATTGTTAATGTAACTTATAATTTAATATTAATAACTAGCATCTTTTCATCATGAAAGGTCATGCAGTTTAAACAAAAAAATTATTTATTTTTGAAACTTCATTCACCGAGCTACAGGTCAAAATAAATTTTCATTAAATAATACTAATTTCTAATACCAGGTAATACTAACAATTGTTTTTTTTACAAATTTTGTATACTCATGTACATGAAAAAAACAAAAAAACAGGTCAGCTGTGTTTTTTAGTTACTATAGGGATTGGGTTTCTTGAAAAATAGTTTTTCAGCCTTATCACTTTATGTGTATTGTAAATTTACAAACCCACTAGCTGTGTGGCTTTTTAAAAAATTGTCACACCCTGTCATGGTTGTTAATTTTATAACTTTGATGGTGCTCATTCAGATATGCATCCTAATTAATATCAACTTATTTTTAACTCTTATTTTTGTTATGCATTCAAATATAGATGTGGCTGAAACATTATTTAAAAAAAGAGTCAGTTTTAACAAATAATTTTAAAAAATAAAATATTTCTACAAATGCCAGCTGAAGGTAAATTTTTTGTTGTTGACAAGACTGTCAGTGTTATTAGAAGAAACAAATTCACTTTTAGCAAATGAGTTTTAAAAATCATTTTTTCTACAGATGCCAACTGAAGTTCAAAGTCTTTTTGACAAGACTGTCAATGTTACACTTCCTATGTCAGAGATGTCTCGAACCTTACCAGAGCAGGTAACCAGGGGCAACAAACAGCTGTATGCTGAAATGTCTGTCAAATGGATTCTTAACTCCATCTCAACTGGAGCACACATCCTTAAGGGCAAGATCTATCAGAACATCATGGTGGACGTCAAAGTCAGGTACTCACAAATCACTGATCAGTTCTCAAAATTCTGAGTCATTCAATAGTGAAAAACATAGGAAAGGAAAGAAACCATGATCATTTGATGTTTCTTGCACACCTATTGGCCAGAACACTGTGTGAAATTTGTGGTATCACACAGCAGTATTCCACATATATTGTTGATTGATTTAAAAACATCTTTGATTGGCTGTTCCATGGTGATGACTTAGATGTCAAAGCCAACCCATCCACAGACATTAAAATAACTGAAATTGATTGTTAGTTATGAGTTAAACTTAGTGAAACTTTGTCCTATTAATATACAAATAAACTGATTTTATGATAATATGATTTATTTTTCTGCTTGTATTCAAAGTAAAGCATCTTGGGTGTAAATCTTAGATACCAGAAATGGTCTGTATGTTACTGATAGAAAAAATGCTCTTTGCCACAAAAAAACAAACACATTTCTTTTTTCCATTGTTTTCAGCAACAACAAATTGTTCCACAGAGCTGTTGGAATTATTCAGGTTTGTTATATATACAGTTCTACTTAAATTGCATGTTCTAAATATGAGATTACATTAGCACATTGGTTGTTAAATATGTTTGTCTCACTCTCCATCCAACAAAGTAATCTCTTCACAATAGGAAGGGGACGGGACGTAGCCTAGTGCTAAAGCTTTGCTTGATGCGCGGTCAGTTTAGAATCGATCCTCATTGGTGGTCCCATTGGGCTATTTCTCGTTCCAGCCAGTGCTACACAACTTGTGTAACAAAGGCTGTGGTATGTACTATCCTGTTGGTGGGATGGTGTAGATAACAGATCCCTTGCTGCAGTGGCAACAGCGGGTTTCCTCTCCTGATATCTGTATGGTCCTTAACCATACATGTATGTCCAACGCCATATAACCATAAATAAAATGTTGAGTGCGTCATTAAATAAAACATTTCCTTCTTCCTTCCTGTGTCATAGCTTGGAGGAAATCCTTCCTTCCTTCATGACAGAACCTTCAACTGAACTCTCACCATCCCTAAACTTTTCTGACACACACTTGTTTTATGTGCACTGCTATCTTAAGGACTACTCTTAGGTCATATCCCCTTCTCTCCACTACTACTCTTAGGTCATATCCCCTTCTCTCCACTACTACTCTTAGGTCATATCCCCTTCTCTCCACTACTACTCTTAGGTCATATCCCCTTCTCTACACTACTACTCTTAGGTCATATCCCCTTCTATCCACTACTACTCTTAGGTCATATCCCCTTCTCTCCACTACTACTCTTAGGTCATATCCCCTTCTCTCCACTACTACTCTTAGGTCATATCCCCTTCTCTCCACTACTACTCTTAGGTCATATCCCCTTCTATCCACTCCTACTCTTAGGTCATATCCCCTTCTCTCCACTACTACTCTTAGGTCATATCCCCTTCTCTACACTACTACTCTTAGGTCATATCCCCTTCTCTACAATACTACTCTTAGGTCATATCCCCTTCTCTACACTACTACTCTTAGGTCATATCCCCTTCTCTCCAATACTACTCTTAGGTCATATCCCCTTCTCTCCACTACTACTCTTAGGTCATATCCCCTTCTCTACACTACTACTCTTAGGTCATATCCCCTTCTCTCCACTACTACTCTTAGGTCATATCCCCTTCTCTCCACTACTACTCTTAGGTCATATCCCCTTCTCTCCACTACTACTCTTAGGTCATATCCCCTTCTCTCCACTACTACTCTTAGGTCATATCCCCTTCTCTCCACTACTACTCTTAGGTCATATCCCCTTCTCTACACTACTACTCTCAGGTCATATTCCCTTCTCTCCAATACTACTCTCAGGTCATATCCCCTTCTCTACACTACTACTCTCAGGTCATATCCCCTTCTCTCCACTACTACTCTTAGGTCATATCCCCTTCTCTCCACTACTACTCTTAGGTCATATCCCCTTCTCTCCACTACTACTCTTAGGTCATATCCCCTTCTCTCCACTACTACTCTTAGGTCATATCCCCTTCTCTCCACTACTACTCTTAGGTCATATCCCCTTCTCTCCACTACTACTCTTAGGTCATATCCCCTTCTCTCCACTACTACTCTTAGGTCATATCCCCTTCTCTCCACTACTACTCTCAGGTCATATCCCCTTCTATCCACTACTACTCTCAGGTCATATCCCCTTCTATCCACTACTACTCTCAGGTCATATCCCCTTCTCTCCACTACTACTCTCAGGTCATATCCCCTTCTCTCCACTACTACTCTCAGGTCATATCCCCTTCTCTCCACTACTACTCTCAGGTCATATCCCCTTCTCTCCACTACTACTCTCAGGTCATATCCCCTTCTCTACACTACTACTCTCAGGTCATATCCCCTTCTCTCCACTACTACTCTTAGGTCATATCTCCTTCTCTCCACTACTACTCTCAGGTCATATCCCCTTCTCTCCACTACTACTCTTAGGTCATATCCCCTTCTCTCCACTACTACTCTTATTTTTTCAGAATATACATTACACCTAATATTTTTTTCACAGATCCAATATCACTTACCGAAATGTCTTATGTATTTCCCACAGGCCATATGTTTTAAAACATTGAAATCTACCCCCTGTGGCTTATCTTATCTTCATTATATTAATTTCAACATATAGCATAACTCCTGGGGCATTATTTCATAGATAAAATCAAGCCCGGATCCAGAATCTTTTGCAGGTTTTTTTATATGCAACTAATTAAATAAAAAAATATTCATTCATTAAAATAAGAGGGGGAAAAAAAGTTAATTGTCCTGAATGGGGGGGGGGGGGGAGAGGTCCAGACCCCCATCCCCTCCTCTGGATCCGCGCCTGAAAATAGAGATTTATTGTCTGATAATGAGCTTTACAAGCAGCTATTGTTTTCCTTCTTATTTTTGACAGTGTTCCAGATATATCATAATATAAATTTACTTTTATCTGTGTCTCAAGGTTTCCACATTGCTGTTAAAATCTTACATTACAAATCTGATTTTGATACTAATGTCTAGAACTGCTTGTCAGTTTCTAGCATTTGCTTCCATAAGGAAATATGAAAAAGTAAAGTTTGCTTCCCAGTTGACAAAATTAATTTGGAGTCCTGTATGTAGTTGCCATTGTCGTTATGTGTATTGGAGAGGTATTTTATAAATTGTCTTTGTATATTTGTAGAGATATTCTGATCTAAGCACAGCAGAGTGCAAAGAGTATTTGTTGAGATCAATCTACCACACAGACAATCTCAAAGATGACCAGGTCGCAGCCCCGATTGCTGAACACATTGCCATGGCAACACCACAACAGAAAGTTAGTTATTCTAATGCATGTTTCACTAATGGTGCCTTGTTACTATTGCCCATGTTACTAAACCATTGCAAAGATATACCGAGTGAAACCTATAGATATTTTGTTGTGAAAGTATTTTCATAGTCCACAACATAACAACAACAAAAAGGTGGTACATAATCCTTTGTTTAAAAACAATGGGCCGAATTTAACAAAGCCTGTTTTTCTTAAATGCAGGTGTTTAAGCATTGTAAATGTCTGTGGTTACATGCATGTAAAACATACACAGGCTTTGTAACTTCACCCTAATATGTTTTAATCAATATAACTAAAATGCATTTGCTTGAAGATCAGATTGTCTGAAAAAAAAAAAAATCTTTTATATCGATTTCATAACAATAGTAACCTGGCTAGGGATTTTAAAAGCTATCAGTTCTCTACAACTGATTTAACCTGTGTACACTGAAAACATCAACGTTAATGCAAAACGTAAACCAAAATTAAACTACTTCTACCAGTCAGAAATATCTACGGTTAACAATATTTTTGTGAAGTAATTATTGAAATTTTATTCTGTAATAACTTATTAACTTTCTACACATTTTTATACATCCATCTATGATGGGTCATATTATGGTATGGTGTTGTCCATCCATCCATCCGTCTGTTAACTTTTTCTTGTCTGGACCATATCTTGCGTACAGAACCATCAAACCTCACATGTAGGAACAACTTGGGATGGTGGTGAGTTACATACAATTACTAGGTCAATATGATACAAATAAATCAAATAATTTGTCTATATTCTGAACATCATAGGAAAATCTTGTTTAGCCTTTGAAGAAGTCAGGACTTCATTAATCAGACAGCACCTTCTCCAATGGATACAGTATCATCAGTAGTTGGTCCAAAACAAACTGTTCATTCATCACATTGCAAACATTTCACATAATTAGACTTGAATCATACCCATAACATATTTATTAATATTTATGGTTTTCCCATCAAACTCCTGATGAGCGTATCATGTACTTCACCCATACTCGTTTTGGTTTTGTTTTTTAGATTGTTCCAGTAGCACTTGTAGCTGCCATATTGAAATGTCCAGTGGATAAAGCAAAATCTGTTCTGGAGGAACATCATGTCATAACAACAGCTATTTCATCAACTCTAGAGAAAGTGAGCAGCGATGCTCTCTAAAACATCATGTCATAACAGCAGCTATTTCATCAACTCTAGAGAAAGTGAGCAGCAATGCTCTCTAAAACATCATGTCATAACAACAGCTATTTCATCAACTCTAGAGAAAGTGAGCAGCAATGCTCTCTAAAACAACTCACAAAATACCTCAAAAAAAGAAAACACTTTCTGAAAAGTCTCAGATAAAATTAATGTACAGGGGCATATTTCACTAAACATCATAAGTTTACGTCTGCTACTAGCAGTCATACTGGTTGTGCGTTTACACGTGTTTGGTGTCTATTTCACAAAATTGCATCATTACAGAAGTTGGAGCATTTTAAAGACAAAAGAAAATGAAATTAGTGTATTTCTAACTATATTTGTCATACTATAATAGTAACAAGAATTGTATATTAGTCGTAGATTTACATTTACGTGTAAAACTTGGCTTACAATGTTTTGTGAAATTGGGCCCAGATCTACCATGGCTCACCAGGATCATTTCTAATGAGTTCATTTTGTAATAAATTAGAACATTTTATGGATAATCTTTGATTATTTGTTTTTCAAAGTAAAGTACTGCAGTACTATAGTTAATTAGGGACGGTCCATAAATGTCAATGGTTTTCATAATCCTAACAATGTTAGGATTGGGTTTGACCCCCTCCCCCCCCTCCCCTAATGCTAACATAAAAACATTGATATAATGTGTACGAAACATTGACCTTCGATGGACCGATGTTTTACCTGAAAAGCAATCCGAACATGGCTTTTACTCCCTTCCCCCCCTTCCGAACATTGTTCGGATTGTGAAGCACATCGATATTTATGGACCGTCCCTTAATGATGAATGGATTTGAGGAAGGGTCATGGTTAACTCGGTATTTATTGCTTATATGTTTAAACTACTATACTGTCTGAATGAGATGCTCTTTTGATTTCCTGGTTGTCAGGAATAGATTATAGTCCAATTTGAGAACATATTTGAATTATTTTGTTATACATTTTTCTTTAAAACAAGCCACTGAATAAAAAATATTAACAATAATTCTGCAGATGTAAATGTTTTTCTTACAATATATTTACTGATTTTTTGTCACTCATTGTTACATTCATTAACATTCATTTCACAAAGCATGCTAAAAAACCGAAATTGATATCAAATTTTTACTTTTATAAAAGTAATTCACAGTGTTCAATTCATTATTAGTTCTATTTGAAATGTATTTGAGCCGAGGCTAAATCACACAATCATAGTTGTCTGTAGTCCTTCATACTATGCAATTTACTTCAATTCATTATTAGTTCTATTTGAAATGTATTTGAGCCGAGGCTAAATCACACAATCATAGTTGTCTGTAGTCCTTCATACTATGCAATTTACTTCAATTCATTATTAGTTCTATTTGAAATGTATTTGAGCCGAGGCTAAATCACACAATCATAGTTGTCTGTAGTCCTTCATACTATGCAATTTACTTCAATTCATTATTAGTTCTATTTGAAATGTATTTGAGCTGAGGGTAAATCACACAATCATAGTTGTCTGTAGTCCTTCATACTATGCAATTTACTACAAGCTATTTATTTCTGAGCAGATTGTTTTCTAAATTGGGATTTTTTTCCAAAACACTTTTACATTTCTTCTTGCTTCAAACCAAACTGAAATTACAAATAACATTTTTGTAGGAGGTTGGGACAGACTATAAGCTGCCATCAGCTACCATAACATGACTACTGTTACCACAGTGGTGTAGTGTGTGTGTATTAAATTTTATAAAATCATACATACATAGTGTGGGTTGTCCCCTCCCCTTTGCTCCCTCAATCTAAAATCCTGGCTACGCCAGTATCTTACTAATTTGCATTAAGTGATCTTTAACTCACAATTCCACTGACAGAACAGTAGACATTGATAAACCAGTCACAGAGCAATTAATTGCCATTTTATATGCTTTACAATTTTTCAAATGAACCTATAGCTGTACAGTTACGCTGTGTCAAAGGACTTTTATACTGGATACTCAATATGGGAAAAGTCTGTAGTGGATTGAAGGTGTGGCTTTGGGGGGTTGGAGTCCTCCACCTCCATTCCTAGCAACTTTTACTTTAAATAAATTGGTGGCATACCCCTGGACACCTTACAGATCTTGTCTCCAATGCTTTATTCAGCCCCCCACCCCCACAAACAGGCATTTAAACTGTGAACCTTCCTCCAAATAAAACCCAAGCCTGCATTCAGTGATGAGCAAGATTAATATTGATACAATTTCCTTCAATCCTGGTGTGTTCATTCAATTTAAGGTGAAGCACAAAAACCAGTCCAGAATGAATTTTGTTCTGTGTTATTTGACTGAATATTGCCCAGATGCATAGGTGTATGGGCTCCCGTTTTTGATGAGGGGCAGGCTGATTTTCGCCCAAATTAAACGAAAATGGCTGAATTTAGATAAAACTTTTTTCATATTAGCATTACTGCCAAACAGCTATACTCTTCAAAAAAGTAGGGGAACCTGAAATATTAATGTTAATATCAACTATTAGACCAAACATACGTTTTGACCACAGACATCCTAGTAAAGAACGTTCAGGTCTGTTTATCAACACACATCATGCAGTTGCCCCATACACGTGTGTGGGCTGTCATTATCGATTTTGACAATTTCCAGGAAGGTCGATTAATCACTGTGGAACATTATTTCTGTCTATCTTTTTCATTCTGTTGATCATACAGTTGTTACTGTTTTGTTTTTAGTCATTTTTATTGTTGAATTTGCGATTTACTGATAAAAAAACGTCACCTTTCAAATTTCATTTCTGACCCCAATCGTCCTTCAAGATCTTTGGTGGTCATAAAACCTACTGTAATACTGAACTACCGGTTGTAATGTTTGCCAAATTAATTCACTATTATCATAGAACCATTCCCCATAACTAATATACCTTACAATTTTGGCAAGTGTAAATTCTTATTAGAGTTCCCCTACTTTTTTTGAAGAGTATATATAGGGCTGCAAATGGATTTTTACATGAATTACAACTAATATTTCAGGTAGAATAGAAATACATGATGAAAAGGCTGTAGGTTAGCACAATTTGCCCAAATATCTCTATTATTTTTGCCTGAATTTGAGGATTTGCTCTAGAACTAGAGGGGCAGTTGCTATCCCTGCCCCTCGGTTTTTGTATGCTTATACCCAGATACTCCTTAAGGTATGGAAGCAGGAGGGCACCATCTCCCCAACACTGAAGATTATGCATTGCTCCCCCACACAAACCCTAGTTGAAAGTTAAAGTTTATTTTGTTTAATGACACCACTAGAGCACATTGATTTATTAATCATCAGCTATTGGATGTCAAACATTTTGTAATTCTGAGATACTGTCTTAGAGAGGAAACCAGATACAATTTTCCATTAGTATGGTAGCAAGAGATCTGTTATATGCATCATCCCACAGACAGGATAGCACATACCACAGTCTTTAATATACCAGTCGTAGTGCACTAACTGGAACAAGAAATAGCCCAATAGGCCCACTGACTGGGATCGATCCCAGACCGACCGCACATCGAGCGAGTGCTTTACTACTGGGCTACATCCCAGCCAAACCCAAGTTGAAAGACAGATTAATGTATAACTGGCCCCTCCAATTGTTGACGTCTTCCAATGATAATATAAAGCCTTATCAATACATGTATAGTTGTAACCAATGTTGGTAAAAATAAAACAGATACATATCAGCTTGTCAGTTTATTTTAGCAGAATATATATTTTATATACAGTGTTATTTACAAATTCATATCAAGTGAAATAAAAAAGTACACAAAATATAATATTATTTTATCTGAATATAAAATGGAAGATAAAAAAATTCAGTATTGAAAGGCACACGGCAAGGTGGATTTGGTAACTTAAAAAATAAGTGTGTATACACAACTTATCGAATGTTATAAAAAGGAATGCATATATCAAACGTATATAACACTATGGAAGTCGTTACAGTCCTGTAAGTACACAGAGTAAAAATATATAAATATAACTTGTATCTAATCTAATGTAAAAGTATTTTTGATTGTACGAAATAACATACTGAATTCAGTTAACAGAATGAAGGTATATTTACCTTGCATTTTGTAACAGGATATGAAATACCAGACATTATGAAATTCTGGTATCAACATAAGCATAGTGCCTGGTAATAACATGTTACCATAAAATGGGCATGGTAACCTACTGACATTAATATTTCCATCAATATTGCTATAAAATCTTTTCGGACACACCCATACTACATGTATGTTATTTATTCCTATCACTTTTCTCACTGTATATGTATCTTATATTTAAATGACATGCAATGTATATCAACATTTATTTGGTGGTGTTTTGGTTTAATAAAAAAAAATTGAAAACAAATTACTATTCTCGACATTCTTGCCTAATACCATAATTAATTTTAAAGGACATATGGTATTTAACAGCAGGAAACAACATACTAATACCATAATTAATTTTAAAGGACATATGGTATTTAACAGCAGGAAACAACATACCAATACCATAATTAATTTTAAAGGACATATGGTATTTAACAGCAGGAAACAACATACCAATACCATAATTAATTTTAAAGGACATATGGTATTTAACAGCAGGAAACAACATACCATGACTTTTTTTGTTTAAGAAGATAGCATAATATGAATTTTGTTTTAAACTAAATAGAGCATACATTGATATCCTGTTTTTAATGCAAGAACAAGGCAAACAATGCTTTTAACAACAGGATGAACTATACGATAAATCTGACAACGGTAATGCATACTCATACTTTTATAACATAAAAACCAACAGAAAGCACTACTTGAGGGTGAAAAATAACATAAAATGATGGCAGGAAATGGTTATCCTTTGTCTCAACCAAAATTCTATTGTAATGCCATCAGATATTAACATTTACCCCCAAAATTAAAATTTGTTTTTTTGAAAGGTTAGAATTATTTTAAATTAATATATCTTTATTTCACCACTGATACAACTTCTTTGAAAGACTAACAGATATATAATGTGATAGCTATAAATAATAAAACTAATAATATAATTATATATTCACTATATAAAATTTGCATAGTTTTAAAATAGAAGTCGAAAGGTTAGCTGCACAACTATACTATGGGTTAGTACTATTTACAGCATATTTATTAGGTGTGGTCTGTTTGACAATTAAATTCATTAATAAACAACACATTTCATTTTAACAAATTTCATTTTAAAAATAAATGTATATGTAAATTTCTCTTCAGTTCACATTGCCTATACAGAAGACCCATAGGAAAAATAATACAAATATGTATAATACATATATTATTATTGTTAATATTATGCAGTTAGATAAGGTTTTAAGTGTATTTGTGTGACTTCTTAGCATGTATATATATATATATATATATATATATACACACATATATGTATATACATGTATATTAAATAATATACACACCCTATATATATATATGTAGGATGAAAATTACCAGGTAACAATTAAAAACTGCATACTGAAAAAAACAAAGTCAGTTATATAATTTAATGGCAACTTGAATGTAATCAAAATACACTATGTCTTTTAATAATGTATGTTTTGGCTTGATCTGAAAAGAAATGCACAAAACAATGAACAAATTTCACATTATTGAATTTAAAACACTACAAGAACCAGATTTTATCATACCTTTGTATATATACATAAATAATTATGTACATGAACCACATGCAGTTATTTTAAAACAAATATTCTGTGCCATACTACACATAACGTTTACAATGTACAAACCAGAAATATGCTGTGAAATCCTTTATTTCATTGGCTTAAATGTTCATGGTTTTGCTAACATACACATTTCGTTTGGTACTTAAATTTGTGGATCAAAAAAGGTCTATCATAAATTCACATTATATGTATACATCAGGGGTGGTAGAAAATAAAATTGTCAATCGGTCAATTGTCAATAGCCTATACATTGATTGTAGTTCTGTTGTGTTCTTAAATTTGTTGACTACACTAGTACATGAAAAGTAGACCAACACAAAAACAAAAGTGATTTCACAGTAATAATAAAATAACGTGTTGCCAAAATGTTTAAACCTAAAATTCTAAACTATTACTAGCAAAATTAAAAATAATTTTAGCATTGCTTTGAATCTATTTCTCAAAATCACATTGGTTAAATATGAATCCATAAGAGCTGTGTTAGATAAAAGGAAATAAATCCTTCATCATTGAAATGTTGAATTACAGAAACCTAAAACACAGAGTTCTGGTGGTCATGGCTGTATCACTGCGCAGTGCAGAGTCTAAGGAATGTTATGACAAGATCGTAATTGCATGCAATCATGAATCGCTCAAAACTGATGTTCATCTTTAAAGTTTAATTTTTAAACTTTAATATTTAATTGTCAGTTCTTGAAATCTTGAATTATTTCCATCCTTGAGATGCTGAATTATGTACATTTCCTTCAAAAGTTTAATTATGTTCATCCTTGTAGAATGGTCATTCTTTCAAATGTTGAATTCTTCAGATGGTGGATTATGTCAATTGTTCAAATGACCTTCGAAATACTGAATTATGTCCATTCTTCATTTTTTAAAAAAATTCTAGGTAATTAAATCATGTAATAATTACCAGCAAACAAATCAGTGTATAAAAATAACATGTTTATATAAAGTTGTACTGAGTTTAAATAAATTATATGGTATGGGAAGCTGATAACATGACATAGCTAAAAATAAATTGTACGAATATCTATCAACAAAGTGTTCAGACATTCCTTTATATACAATACAAGTTCATTCATACAATTTATTTTGCTCATCACCGGAAGACTGTTGTTTTTGTTTTCGATTGTTTTACAAAACATGAAACACATTACTTTCCAACAATTGTAATATTTTGAAGCTTTCATGCAGATTTCAAGGCGAAACAATGTAAGTACTACAAGTATTTAAAAAAAAATATATCAACAGGAAATTGGAATGCAAGATTCTCCCATTTCTTAGCTTAACAATAAATGCAAAATATATACAAAAAAACAACACCAATGCAGGTAATAAAGTTTACAGTGTAAACCAAGATGTAACAACTTACTACTACTGTAATAAATTATAAACAGCGTCTATAGATTCTTAATCAAATTATATTTGTATAGTACATGTATAATATTGTAAAATAATTTGTTAAAACAATTGAAATCAAACAAACATCACTTCTGTAGATGAAAAAAAAAATCTATATTCCTCATCTCCAATAAGTAAAAAATTACCAGAATTTTTTTTATGATTATTCCAAGATACCAAATTCTAGTTGAATAACAAACCCAGTAATAAAAAAAAAAAATCAATACTCAAATGTAAAATAATTTTATCCCTACAAATACAGTCTTAACAAACCTTAAACACCAAATAGCTAAATTAAGAAATTTAAATTGAATTTGGCTATTTTGTAATAACTTTACCCAAATGTATATTATTATATTTTTAATCTCCATGGAGGATCTAAGGCCCCCCCCCTCCCACCTTCCCACATAAATTTTGCGACAGTAATAATTTAATTTAATTTTGTAAAAAAATTTACGTTGGAGAATTAAGAGGAATACTTTCGGGAATGTTTGTCACCTTCAGCCACACGTCGTCGGGGTCCCCCGAAATGGATTTTTTTGATCTGCCACAGAATCTGATAGATCAATAAGAAACGAATGAATAAATGAATGAATGAATGTTTAGTGACACCCCAGCACAAAGTATACATCAGCTATTGAGTGTCAAGCAAAGGTAAGACATGAAACAAGTGATGACCAAGTCGGCATAAAACTCAAACGTTACAATAAGAAGGAATGAAATATTCTACCCAATTAAGGAATATCTTAGGCAACAACTGTTTTTTTCTTTTGTTTTCTTATGCATAACATTGGTGCAGGAAGTGGGGAGGGGCAAGGGTGCATGTGACCCCCCCCACTTTTCTTGATCCAGTAGCAGCAGCAATGGTTTATATATATATATGTGTGTGTGTGTGCCCACCCCAAACTTTTTGGCACCTTCCTATGCCACTGCATACTAAATTATAAATTAAATAAATGATTGTAGAAAATATGGTCTTTTAATTAATGTAAATTGTGTTATTTTTATTGTTGCTAATGTGTGTTTGATTGAATTAATGTGTATGTGTGTGTATTTAAATTCAATTCTTGTGTGTGTGTGTGTTTGTGTGTGTGTGCACATATGAGTATATTGATGTGTGTACACTGATGTGTCTGTGTGTTTTATGTGTGTGTATATTATGTTGTATGTGTGTGTGTATATTATGTTGTATATGTGTATGTGTATGTGTGTATTGTGTATGTATGTGTAGTTTTGCTAACACAATTAACTTGCCATAACAGAACAACACAATAAACAAGTGTTAACATCCTGATAACATAAGTTACGTTTCCAAACAACTACATGTGTACCCAGGAGCAAGTAAAACTATGGCAATAAAGCCTCTATCCAGTAAGTAGTTAGGGATAATAGATTTAATTTTCTTTCTTCGATGTAAGTCTTGTACAAGGAATTTGTATACAAATTAAAATATCACAAGTCTGTGCATTTGTAAGTTATTTGATAATCACCAGCAACATCACAGAATGTAAAACACTCAGTCTGGAAGATCTAAAAAAAAATCAAAAAAATCAGCATAAATTCTAGCATCATACATACATATACTACAGTAAAACCTCTCTAAAGTGGACACCCCCGGGATGAAGTGTAAAATCTGGTTTTAAGGGGTATCTGGTTTACAGAGGTTATTTTTCTGTACTGGTATTTAAAAAGGGACCGTGAAAAATGTCCAGTTTAGAGAGGGTCTGCTTTAGTGGGGTTTCACTGTATTATTATCATATTTCTAAGTACACAACAACTTTAAATGTTTGTTCATATATTGTCTTTATCAGTAGCAATATAACATTGATTTATAAAATACAGTAATGGTTTAAATACACATTCATTTATCAAAATATCACCATCATTAATTGGTGGTCACACAGCTTAAATGTTTTTATTATTTTGTTATTAAAATACAATCTTTATTAATTAGTGAAACCATATTCTTACAACTTTAATTATGTTTATTATATTACCATTATTCATTGGTGGTACCATAGTATTAGAACTTTAATTATGTTTATTATATTACCATTATTCATTGGTGGTACCATAGTATTAGAACTTTAATTATGTTTATTATATTACCATTATTCATTGGTGGTACCATAGTATTAGAACTTTAATTATGTTTATTATATTACCATTATTCATTGGTGGTACCATAGTATTACTTTAATTAACTTTAATTATGTTTATTATATTACCATTATTCATTGGTGGTACCATAGTATTAGAACTTTAATTATGTTTATTATATTACCATTATTCATTGGTGGTACCATAGTATTAGAACTTTAATTATGTTTATTATTATTACCATTATTCATTGTTTATTATATTACCATTATTCATTGGTGGTACCATAGTATTAGAACTTTAATTATGTTTATTATATTACCATTATTCATTGGTGGTACCATAGTATTAGAACTTTAATTATGTTTATTATATTACCATTATTCATTGGTGGTACCATAGTATTAGAACTTTAATTATGTTTATTATATTACCATTATTCATTGGTGGTACCATAGTATTAGAACTTTAATTATGTTTATTATATTACCATTATTCATTGGTGGTACCATAGTATTAAAACTTTAATTATGTTTATTATATTACCATTATTCATTGGTGGTACCATAGTATTAGAACTTTAATTATGTTTATTATATTACCATTATTCATTGGTGGTACCATAGTATTAGAACTTTAATTATGTTTATTATATTACCATTATTCATTGGTGGTACCATAGTATTAGAACTTTAATTATGTTTATTATATTACCATTATTCATTGGTGGTACCATAGTATTAGAACTTTAATTATGTTTATTATATTACCATTATTCATTGGTGGTACCATAGTATTAGAACTTTAATTATGTTTATTATATTACCATTATTCATTGGTGGTACCATAGTATTAGAACTTTAATTATGTTTATTATATTACCATTATTCATTGGTGGTACCATATTCTTACAACTTTAATTATGTTTATTATATTACCATTATTCATTGGTGGTACCATATTATATTACCAACTTTAATTATGTTTATTATATTACCATTATTCATTGGTGGTACCATAGTATTAGAACTTTAATTATGTTTATTATATTACCATTATTCATTGGTGGTACCATAGTATTAGAACTTTAATTATGTTTATTATATTACCATTATTCATTGGTGGTACCATATTCTTACAACTTTAATTATGTTTATTATATTACCATTATTCATTGGTGGTACCATAGTATTAGAACTTTAATTATGTTTATTATATTACCATTATTCATTGGTGGTACCATAGTATTAGAACTTTAATTATGTTTATTATATTACCATTATTCATTGGTGGTACCATAGTATTAGAACTTTAATTATGTTTATTATATTACCATTATTCATTGGTGGTACCATAGTATTAGAACTTTAAATATGTTTATTATATTACCATTATTCATTGGTGGTACCATAGTATTAGAACTTTAAATAGGAAGGAAATGTTTTTCATTACCAGCAAAGGATTTGTTATATCAACCTTCCCACAAACAGGATAGTACATACCACAGCCTTTGTGACACCAGTTGTGGAGCACTGGCTGGATAAAAAAATAACCCAATGGGTCCAGGCGAGCACTGTACCACTGAGTTATATTCCGCTCCCAACTTTAGATAGAGTGTGTTGTTACAAAATCACCTTTAATCACTGGTAGCTTGATATCCTTTTTCAGTTTCGACAAAGTAGTCGTCAAAGAAGTTAAAGAGATGTTCGAATGTTGGTCTTTTCTCTGCTCTCTTGTCCCAGCATTCCAGGGCTTTCTCGTAAACTGGGTCCAGACAGTCTGTAGGCTTTGGCATCCGATATCCTCTTTCTACATGCTCCATCACCTCACGGTTATTCATTCCTATAACATTTACAGAAAACTGTATCAGGGCTTCTAGATTTTTTTTTTTATAAAATCCATTAGCTATGGGATCAGTGATTTAAAAATTTTATTAGTCAAGATTAAAAATTCACTAGCCCTACTTTACTTTAAGTTAATACAATTTTACTAATAGTAATAATGTCGCCTAAAGAGGGAGATAGAGCTTAAAAACACTAAGATTGGGGTGTAGGGGTTGGAGCAGGATATTCATATTTACAAAACAGACTTAAACACAGCATTTGACAACTGTTTTCACTAGCCGTCGAGCATGGCAATAGTACCGGTAGTTATTTCCTAGCTCAACACTAAATATTACTAGCCATGGGAGTGGGACTACCATAATTTAGAATCCCTGTGTATTAGTCAGGGCCCCAGCCTTGGTGGTGTCATGGTTAAGCCATCGGACATAAGACTGGTATAGGTACAGGGTTCGCAGCCTGGTACTGGCTCCCACCCACAGCAGGTTTTAATGACTCAATGGGTAGATGTAAGACCACTACACCCTCTTCTAACATTAACCACTAACAACTAACCCACTGTCCTGAACAGACAGCCCAGATAGCTGAGGTGTGTGACCAGGACAGCGTTCTTGAACCTTAATTGGATATAAATATGAAAATAAAATAAAGAGAAAGAGTGCAATGAAATTGTAAAACCATTGTAAGGTATGATGTCACTATGGCATGTGCTGTAGTGACATCACAGCCTACAATGGTTTTACGATTTCATAGCACTAAGATTGTTTTGAAAATCCCTAGCCAGGTTCCTAAATATGATAAAAATAGATCTACGTCTTATTGTCTATTTCCAGTCCAACTGGAGGGGACCACAGGTTTTGTCTCCGTCCTTGTGTTCATCTGTCTGTGTATCTGTCCGTCCGTCCGTCCCACACATATAAGTTTTTTTTCGCAATGCCTCAAGATATTCAGCTAAAATTTTGTGTACCCAGCCTTAGCATGCACAGTTACAGATTTGACTTTCATATCCATTTGTGACAGGGTTTTGGCTCTTGAACTAAGGAAATACAGGGGTGGGGGGATTGGGCCTAGTAGGGGACAGTACTCTCAAAATGTTTGTTATGTATGTGTTCTAAACTAACCAGGACATGGTAAACTACCTGGATGTTGTAAACATAACAGAATATGACAAACATACCAGAATATGACAGACATACCAGAATATGGCAAACAAACCAGAATATGACAAACATACCAGAATATGGCAAACATACCAGAATATGGCAAACATACCAGAATATGGCAAACATACCTGGATGCTGTAAACATACCAGAATATAGCAAACATACCAGAATACGACAGACATACCAGAATATGGCAAACATACCAGAATATGGCAAACATACCAGAATATGGTAAACATACCTGGATGTTGTAAACATACCAGAATATGGCAAACATACCAGAATGTGGCAGACATACCAGAATATGGCAAACATACCAGAATATGGCAAACATACCTGGATGTTGTAAAGATACCAGAATATGGCAAACATACCAGAATATGGTAAACATACCAGAATATGGTAAACATACCTGGATGTTGTAAACATACCAGAATATGGCAAACATACCAGAATATGGTAAACATACCTGGATGTTGTAAATATATCAGAATATGGCAAACGTACCAGAATATGGTAAACATACCAGAATATGGTAAACATACCTGGATGTTGTAAACATACCAGAATATGGCAAACATACCAGCCGGGTTTTGTTTCTCAAATCTGACTTCAACTCTCTGGGTTTTGACTTTAGGAATTTTAGCGTTGTTTTACAAAATAATTGGGAATTTTCATTTTCATTCATACGCTAATTCAGTTAGCATTTAAAAAAGTAATATAATACATGTACTTGTATTTATTCAAATTAATATATCTATTTTGCATTATGAAATGGGAGTGAAGGGGTGTTTGTCAAGTGTTACGTTTTGTTTTCAAAATATATCTTTACATACTTTAATAATAAACAATGTGTATTATTTACATTCAGATTCCATTCTGTCCCGAAATTTGCAACTGGCGATGTCAAGAGGCCAAATACAGGATAAGCGTGCCTGAAACTCTTTTTGGATATGGGCATGTAAAAAAAAAAGAGTTCCCATACCCATTCAGATTGGGAATCTTTTTACTCCAAAATAGAAATAAAAACCGACATAACCTTTAGGGAATGGTGCCGATTATCGGTCTTATAGACATAGCTGATAAAACCCTGACCAGATATTGTAAATTTACTAAAATACAGTACTTTAAATTATTAACGTTCCAAGATGTGATACACATACTAAGATAATGGAAAAATTATGATGATGTTGTAAACTCACCAGGATAGAGGAAAGTTATAAAAATGTGGAAACGTTCCAGGATGTAGTAAACACAGGAGGTTGGAGTGACTGGGACCAGGAAGTGGAGGTGAAGAGCGAAACAAGTTGAAAGATAGGAGCTACTAGATCAGCAAGAAACATGATGGAGTTTGAGTTTGTTTTGTTTAACGATACCACTAAAGCACAATGATTTATTAATAGTCGGCTATTGGAGGTCAAACATTTGGTAATTTTGACATATCGTCTTAGAGAGGAAACCCACTACATTTGTCCATAAGTAGCAAGGGATTTTTTATATGTATCATCCCATAAGACAGGATAGCACATACAATGGCCTTTGATATACTAGTCATGGTGCACTGGCTGGAATTAGAAACCGATGGGGATTGATCCTAGACTGACCAGACTAGACAAGAAAAAAGGTGGCAGAGGGATAAAAAAAGAAAACAAAGAAAGAATAAATGTTGTGAACTTACCAGGATATGGCACCTGTCCTCGGGTCATGATCTCCATGAGGAGAATTCCGTACGACCAGATGTCGGACTTGATGGTAAACTTGCCGTACAGAGCAGCCTCTGGTGCGGTCCACTTTATTGGAAACTTGGCTCCTGTCATTCAAAAGACAACATGGGTTTACATAAGTAATACACTGTCATCAAACTGGACAAACTATATATTTTATTTGTAACCATACATTAAAACAATTCATATATATATATATATATATATATATATATATATATATATATGTATAAATATTTTTGAAAATATATTTATATAAGTAATTAAATACCTTTTATTAATGCTTCTCATAATGAAAAAGGTAATGGTTACTGCATATTAAGTGGATGAACTACATGTTTTTGGCCATGAGATTAATGTCACAGACTGTCAAATGACTTGTGAACTGCTGCTGTGGGTTCGAATCCTGCTAATATATACTTAGTGTTTATATATTTTGTTACATATTGGCAATGACAAAATAAAATACCATAATTCAGGTATTTTACAGTAAAATATCACACAAAAAACAGCTTATAAAAGCATATCCTTTATCCATAAACATCAGCAGCATTGATACACAAATTGATGCATATCATACGTCTTCTAAACTGAACTGAAGTTGTTATTTGCTAACAAATAGGAAACTGAGTTGCATTAGGTGAATATATTTGAATAAAAAGTGCATTAAAAAACTATCTAAAAAAATTAACATGCTCAAAGTGCATTTACGTATATTGCAAATATGGCAATACATATTGGAATTAAACCCTGTATAAGGTGGCAGATATGTGACATGACAGTCATAGTGCACAAGATGGAATTGGAAAATAACCAATAGGTCCAGCAGGTGAATAACCCTTGAACAGGGATCAGAGATTAAAGTATGTTAAAAGGAAGGAAATGGTTTATTTAACTCTCAACACATTTTATTTACAGTTATAAGGCGTCGGACATATGGTTAAGGACCACACAGATATTGAGGGAGGAAACCCTCTGTCACCACTTCATGGGCTACTCTTTTTTATTAGCAGCAAGGGATCTTTTATATGCACCATCCCATAGACAGGAGAGCACATACCACGGCCTTTGATGTACCAGTAGTGGTGCACTGGCTGGAGCGAGAAATAGTCCAATGGGCCCACTGACGGGGATCGATCCCAAACCGACCACTCATCAAGTGAGCGCTGTACCACTGGGCTACGTCGTCTCGCCCCTATGTTAAAAGGAAACCAATTGGTAAAATGTTAATATAGGTGGTCAGGTACTGAAACTGGCCCTAAGGTTTCGGGTGTACAATGGTCTGAAAGGGTGGAAACTATATTGTTTTAGATGGAGAATATGGAAAACTTTTGAGAAATGGTGGAACACCCAGAAACACTGTATAGACGATAAAAACAATTTGAATTCCAGACAAATATGGACAACTTTCATTTCTGATGGTTAAAGAATTTGAAAGGAAATGTGCTAAACTACGAACAAGATCTTTTCTCCAACTTGAACCTTCTCTATGCTGGCAAGGAAGGAAGGAAATGTTTTATTTAACGACGCACTCAACACATTTTATTTTAGGGTTATATGGCGTCAGACATATGGTTAAGGACCACACAGATTTTGAGAGAAGTAACCGTCGCCACTTCATGGGATACTCTTTTCGATTAGCAGCAAGGGATCATTTATATGCACCATCCCACAGACAGGATAGTACATATCACAGCCTTTGTTACACCACTTGTGGAGCACTGGCTGGAATGAGAAATAGCCCAATTGGCCCAGCGACGGAGATGTGTTCCAGACGGACCATGCATCAAGCAAGCGCTATACCACTGGGCTATATCCTGCCCCTCTATGATGGCAGACATTTCATAGTCAAAATCAGAATTAGAAAAACAAATACACTGGTCATAAAGACCCCACAACCAATGACATCTCAAGAGAATGCCTCCACTATAAAGGAATTGACCCCACAACCAATGACATCTCAAGAGAATGCCTCCACTATAAAGGAATTGACCCCACAACCAATGACATCTCAAGAGAACGCCTCCACTATAAAGGAATTGACCCCACAACCAATGACATCTCAAGAGAACGCCTCCACTATAAAGGAATTGACCCCACAACCAATGACATCTCAAGAGAACGCCTCCACTATAAAGTTAACGCAAAGCACCAACCTTGCTTAGGGTTGTATTCATCGTCTTCTATCACTTTGGCCAACCCAAAGTCAGCCACCTTGCAGATATTGTTGTCCCCAACTAAAATATTTCTTGCTGCCAAATCTCGATGAATGGATTTGTGACTCTCCAAATATGCCATGCCACTTGCAATCTGAAACGAAATGCAACAGTATAATAATATATTGCCACAGTTTAAATATTTGACAAAATTCAAGATCAGCAAGTTTGAACTATAAATCATGTACAGCTGTGTAAAGAACCCACAAATATTTCCTCATTTTGTGGGACTGAGTGTTAAACCATCATCCCTATTCTGCTGAAATTGGTTTTTAAATTGAAAAATTACACTTTGATTTTTAACCCCACAACCCCCTCCCCCCAAAAAACCACGCCTAACAAGCTACACTACACTAACTTCTCTCTTACTAACTACTAATAACTAACAATTAACACCTTTAACTGAAAAATTACTGATTTTCAAAGAAAACAAATAAACTACAACACGGAATTTTTTTCTTACTAACCATTAACACTTGTTCTATACAGAAAAAGTTGATATTACAATACACCCTCCCCAAATATTGTTTTATCTGTAAAATTATACTTTGATTTTCAGAAACAAACAAACTACACCACACTGAATTATCTCTTACTAACCACTAACAACTAACAATTAACACCTTTTCTATACATACATGTATTCCATCCAAATAATTTTTAACTGTAAAATTACACTTTGATTTTCAGAGGGAAAAAAGCTACACTACACTGAGTTCTCTCTTACTAACCACTAACCACTAACAACTAACAATTTACAACTGTTCTTTACAGACAAGTCCATACAGTGAGGTGCATTCCCAGGATTAAAGCAGAATTTTTTAAATTTTTTTAAAAGCACACAAATTAAGTTAAAATAGAAACAAATTAACTCTAAAACCCAGCTGAAGCAATGAAATGGGTTGGCTACCAGCTTGTTTTGCCACCCCGGACATACATGAGTGACCATGTTGATGAGAAAACAGAGCTTGTTTTGCCACCCTGGACATACATGAGTGACCATGTTGATAAGAAAACAGAGCTTGTTTTGCCACCCCGAACATACATGAGCGACCATGTTGATGAGAAAACAGAGCTTGTTTTGCCACCCCAGACTTACCTGAGCAGCCACGTCAATGAGAAAACCGAGCTTGTTTTGCCACCCCAGACTTACCTGAGCAGCCACGTCAATGAGAAAACCGAGCTTGTTTTGCCACCCCAGACTTACCTGAGCAGCCACTTCGATGAGAAAACCGAGCTTGTTTTGCCACCCCAGACTTACCTGAGCAGCCACGTCGATGAGAAAACCGAGCTTGTTTTGCCACCCCAGACTTACCTGAGCAGCCACGTCGATGAGAAAACCGAGATTGTTTTGCCACCCCAGACTTACCTGAGCAGCCATGTCAAGAGAAAACCAAGATTGTTTTGCCACCCTGGACTTACCTGAGCGGCCATATCGATGAGATGCTGCATGTCAAGCGTCTTGCCATCCCCGTTCCTCATGTAATCGAGCAGACTGCCATTGCTCATGAGCTCCGTGACGATGTAGATGGGCCCACCCACAGTGCACACGGCGTACAGTCGCACCAGCTTGTCATGACGACATGACTTCATGATCTGCGCCTCCGCAAGGAATGCCTCCGTCGTCATGGTGCCCTCCTTCAGAGTCTTAATGGCAACATCGGTCTTTCCAGCCCACTTGCCTGGGATAATTCACAAGTAGAAAAAACCCCACATAAATAATTTTCTTGATATTGCTATATTAGAAAGTAAAAATGAGGTACACTGGTGGCACTAAAGTCTGCACACCTAACAATTATTTTATGAATTAAATTAATGTTGTTTGTTTGTTTACAACAACACTTGTTTCAAGACTTAATGTAATGTAATTAACATGCAAAGACTTTTGTGCCACGCAGACTGATGTGACATGAGTGTACTACTGACCATTGTAATCTATAATATAATATAATATAATATAATATAATATAATATAATATAATATAATATAATATACAAGGTCATGTTTTTAAGTTTACAATCGTTCTGATTTCTTCTCCTCTTATGATCTGTACTGTCAAATGCCTTTTTTGTACCTACCCGATGCTGCACTGAGCAAGGATCTTTCAGTGTTCAGGTCAAGTCAACTATTATACACATATTGTGCTAAATATTACATACAAAAATTAATTCCATAAATACAATGGCAATGGAAGCCGCCACCTTTGTCATTTAACATAGAAGTGAACATACACAGCAGCCATGTATATAACCTGGCTATCTACACGGTGGTCATATTTGTTTTTGTGAAAGCCCAGTATATCTCCATCTAAACTTTCCCTTGCTAAACAAAGGATTACATCTAATATATACACACAATATGAGCAACAGGAAAAAAACAAAAACAATTATTTTCAATACATAAAACTTGGTATGGCGACCTCTGTCAAGGACAAATCATACACGAAAGTTAAAGTTTGTTTTGTTTAACAACACCACTAGAGCACATTGATTTATTAATCATTGGCTACTGGATGTCAAACATTTGGTAACTCTGAAACGTAGTTATCATATGAAACGTGCAACATTTTTTCTAATGCAGCAAGGGATCCATTATATGCACTTTCCCACAGACAGGAAAGCACATACCATGGCCTTTGGTACACCAGTCGTGGTGTACTGGCTGTAACGAGAAATAGACCGATGGACCCACCAATGGGGATGATCATAGACCGACCGTGCATGAAGCGAGCACTTCACCACTGGGGTACATCCCACCTTATACACCAAAGAGACGAACCTTTCCAGACTTCCCCGAACTGCCCAGATCCTAGTTTATTCTCAAACGTCAGAGACTGTCGTGGGATCTCCCAGTCATCTTTGGTTTCGCGAGACAGGTCCTCCATCACAGGCTTCGGTTTGGGACAGACCGAGGTGAGATTGTGACACAGCCCGTCTGCAGCCACTGTACAACAGAACATATAGCTGTTATAATAAGATGTAGAAATGAATGAAGGAAAGATGAAAGGAAATGTTTTATTTTACGACACTCAACACATTTTATTTACAGTTATATGGCATTAGACATGTGGTTAAGGACCACACAGATATTGAGAGAGGAAACCCGCTGTCACCACTTCTTGGGCTACTCTTTTTGATTAGCAGCAAGGGATCTTTTATAAGCACCATCCCACAGACAGGGTAGTACATACCACAGCCTTTGACATGCCAGTCGTGGTGCACTGGCTGGAACGAGAAATAGCCCACTGGGCCCACCGACGGGAATCGATGCCAGGCTGACCGCGCATCGAGCAAGTGCTTTATCACTGGGCTAAGTCTCGCTGTGAATGAATGAATGAATGTTTAACGACACCCCAGCACGAAAAATACATTGGCTATTGGGTGTCAAACTATGGTAAACATAAGATGCAGGAGCACAACTGGTATCTATAACTAAGAACAGAAATATTTGTAAGTTGATAAAGATTCTTACTATCAAAACAAAGACTATAAAATTGAAATTTCAACAGACAATATAAATCAGCTTTATGAATCCTAAATAAAAGAAAAAGTGAATGCTTCTCACGTTTATAATGGTCGACCATTTCGATAAGATTGGTAAAAGTCTTCCTGGTGGTGATGTAGCAACCTGCATCATCCATGTTCCTGACCTTGTAATGCTTCACACAGTTTCCTTTATTAGGGTCGAAATCATGTACACACAACACATAGACACCTAAAACAGACAAATAAATAAATATAAATATCTTGGAATCAACCTGTCTGTGTGTGTGTGTGTATGTAGTGTGTGTATGTGTGTGGTGTGCATGTGTGGTGTGTGTGTATGCATATGTGTGTGTGGTGTATATGTTTGTGTGGTGGCATGTGTGTGTGGTGTGTGTTTGTGTGGTGTGTGCGTTTGTATGGTGTGTGTGTGTGGTGTGTGTGTGTGCGTTTGTGTGTGTGCGTTTGTGTATGTGTGGTGTGTGTGTGTATATGTGTGGTGTGTGTGTGGGGTGCATATGCATGTGTGTGTGGTGTGTGTATGTGTGGTGTGTGTGGGGTACATATGTGTGTGTGGTGTGTATGTGTGTGTGTGGTGTGCATATGCATGTGTGTGTGTGGTGTGTGTGCATGTGCTTGTGTTTAATTAAGTTCTCTGTGAATACATTATTCAGTCCTAGAACTAAGCATCAGTTAGTAGGTTATTTTCAGGGCTGATATTGTGAAATCTGGATGCTTGAAAGGACATTTCATTTATAAAAATAAAAAATACGCAGAAGCATACCTGGACAGGTTTCACTTTCTCGTACCAGGTAAACTCCAGCAGACAGACTCGGCTCTTTGAGCAAACGCTCAGCTTCCTTCCTCGTTATCTTGCCAAAATACCAACTGAAATCACAAATGGATGGTTTATAAGAATTGTTTGTCATTTTTCATTAATGTACTGATGTATAGTAGTCATAAATTGTATAAAATAGTATAGCATAGTGAAGCGAGATCACCTAAATTTGTGACTATTACATATCGATATTTCCGACTAAGGACTGGACACAACAGGCTGAACCAGCATATGCATAAGAGGTTCTGCCTGGTACCTTCTTCCATGTGCTCCTGTGGAGAAGCAGAACAGACTACCGAACATGTCATCCAAAACTGCATAAACCTACAGCAGCTGAGGGAGAGTACCTGGATGACTACAACAACTCTCCAGAAGAAGCTGTATGGCACAAGAAGTGATCTACAGAGAACAGTATCATTCATAATCACTGCTGGCCTCAACGTGTAGTCAACAAGCGAACGAAAAGAAGAAGAAGAAGACATATCGATAAATATCACCAAAAATTACAACAAAAATTATAATTACAAACAACACAGAAATATGTTCACAGAAAAAAACTAATGGAAAGAAAAGGAATGGAAATTATTTTTATTTAATGATACTGTGGCACATTTTTTAACTATGGTTATTCAGTGTCTAACATATGATTAGTACAATCGTAGATTTAAACAGTGAAAGAAGAAACCAATTGCAACCACATCAGTTAAAATACACCCACCAAACTAACAGCAAGGTGTTTTTTCACAAGACAGCATATATCATGATGTTTTATACCAAAATTGTGGGTGCAGCATTGGCTGAAATGGGAATAACTGAATTAATCCACTGAATGGGGTTGATCTTAAAACCAACAGCACTTCATGTGAGCACACACACTGAGCTACATACTGAACCCCCCCCCCCCAAATAAAAACCCAACCGAATGTTTGTTTTAATAACACCTCAGCATATTGTTTCAATCAGTGACTATTAGGTTTTACTGGTATGACAGTTGTGACATGTGGTTAATTGTAGCTAATTAAACATTCCTTTCACTTCAGATTAAAGTGATGAATTAAATATTAATGTTATTAATCACATAAATCTTACAATGAACCCAGAATATCAGAAAGAAAAACAAATCTACATGGAAGACAACTCTGTTTTCTTAAAATCCAACTTAAATTATTTTAGTTATATGCATGATTGATTTTGACTCTCATCACGTTTCGTAACTACCAGGAAGTAGTGTCCTAGTAGTGTCCTAGTTATTTCTGCCATGTCATGGTTAGTAACTTTCTTATTCATTTTATTCCCATGCCTATACAGCATACAGTATATTTAATTAAGGTTCAAGCGTGCTGTCCTGGGCACACATTGTCGTAACCTGGGCTGTCTGTGTATGATAAGAGTATAATGCTCTTATTGCTCTATGCGTGGGACAAAAAACTACTCATAAACTGGTGTAAACATAATAGATATTCACCAGCCTGCTTGCTCTAGTTAGCAGTAATAATAATAATAATACACATCAGTTTTCTTATTGTGTCTGCTAGATCCATTGCTGTATGTAAGCAGCTTAGAGTAGAGATCCTGCCTACCTAACATTCAACAAATTCCATGAGAGAATCAAAAAAACTTTGACATGATCATGATCGACAGTTCTAGGCAGAGCCGGTTTAAGGAACAGCGGGGCCTGTAGCACAAATAACAGCCAGACCTCCTTCCCAGGATATATATTTTGCATCCCCCTCGGGGAGAGGGAAAAAATGACCTGGGGTAAATAAATGTACACCTCACCGTGGCCCCCCTGAAGTGTGGGGCCCGTAGCCCATGCTACAAGTGCTACTATGATAAATCGGCAGATGAGAAATAAGACCCTAAAGTTCAGACTTGGGTTTTAAGGTGGGCTAAGTATTACTGTGACTGGTTTCCCAAACATTTATGGTATTTTATGCTACACAGTGAAATTAGGGCATCTTAATTTAATTAAAAGATTTCTATGAAAATTCTTCCCAACTTCCCAGTAAAATTCCATACCATTCATATCTCTTCTTTTCTCAGATCTACTACTAGAGACAGGGAGGGTGATGCCCCTGTCCTGGGCGGAGGAGCCGGTAAGAGCAGACACCTGCACCCATTACAGGTGTGTGCTGCAACAGCTTGTTCTGAATGTGCATTATGACCTGACCTGAATGATGTCAACGAACAGCCTTTCGCTCTGTGAGGTTAATCTAGAATTACTTGAGTGGCTGACATCCCTCAAACTACCTACATATTTCATTAATTTAAATAATCAGACAACAAAACCATTACTATATCAGAAATTATGTTTGTTTCTCCACGACACAGTGCCAGAAAATGTTTATAGACCACCAAAATTTTGCCACCATGGTCAGGTCACCATTCATGCCCATGATTGCTCACACTCACCTCATACTTCCCCAAAGACAGAAAGTGGCGAATGTTACTGCGCTTGTCTTTCATCATTCTACTTTAGTATGTTTTGTTATTTTTTAAATGTGTGGAACTGCTCTCCTTATTTGAAATTATTTACCTGGAATTATTATCAGAGGAGCAATGGATTTCTCTTCTGTTATTTCCAAATGAAGAAGCTTGTTCATTCCTCCATTTAACAAGGCACCAGAACATTCAACCCTCAACCATAATATTGTCAGTCTCTTAGCATAATTTCCCAATTAATTTTTGTAGCTTTTGAGACCAATGGAATTTTTTTAATATATATATAAAACATAAAATATTTGTAAAAACATTACTTGAACAAAATGAAGAACAGCATTTGCAGTTATTCTTGTTCAAATAATTGTAAGATTTATTCAAACACAAAATAAATTCTGATATTTATTACTCACTCCTGCGACTCAATTGTGTTCTCCAAAGCGACGTAGTTACTGGGCACGTAACCCTGTTCTGTCTGACCGGGATGTTTAGCCAACCACCAGTCTCCATCGCTGTAACCAAGACAACAACATTCACTTATATGTGCAAGAATTAACTGTAGCTATAACTTACAATTATGGAGTAAAACCCTTCTAAACCAGACACCCACAGGATCAAGTAAAAAGTCTGGTTTTATTACTTTAAAGGGTATCCAATTTAGAGAGGTTATTGTTCTGTACTGATATTTAGAAAGGGACTGTGAAAAATGCCCAGTTTTGAGAGAATTCTGGTTTATTGAGGGTCCAGTTTTGAGGGGGGGAGGGGGGGTTCTGCATAATTTTTGCATGATATGGAAGAAGTCATTACAGAAATAATGAATATATATATTGTATTTTAAAAAAGAAACTATCCTTTTAATCTCATATCACTATTCATTGTCATCTTAAAGAGACATTCCTGAGTTTTCTGCATTGTAAGATGTTTCCGACTATTAAAATATTTCTACGATTAAACTAACATATTAAATATATTTTCTTATTTAGAATATCTATATTCAATGTGTTTCTGGTCGTCTTAATATTTGTAAGAAGCCCAAACTGGATATTGTCTTCAAATAATTTTGTACGTACGAAAAAATATATTTTAGGAAATAAAATGAAATTTAACCTAGTACAAATATTACAACGATCAGAAACATGTTTAATATACAGCCACTAATATATTGTGCCATAAAATATATTTGATATGAAATTACAATTGTTAAAAAGTCTCTGCTGGTCGATAACATCTTACAAATTGCAGCAAACTCAGGAATGTCCCTTTAAACATTAATGAAGTTAATGCAATCCCAGAGCTTTAGATTGTGTCAAAGTTGAGGTGATAAACATTGTGCCCAAAATACAAATGCCCAAAGAAATCAGCCCATATTAAGTACAAACATGATGACCTCAAAATATTTTACATCAAAACCACTGAAATGTTAAGTTTAATTACATTAAAATAACTTTTAATGCATTTCTGAATACTGACATTTCTCCAGCTTCTTAATGACAATATGGAACTAAAACAACCTTCCTGTGCTCAGAAAAGACAAAAGTCCCTGATGTGCCCAAATTAGTGAGATCTAAATCCCTGTACTCCCCCCATCCCATTGACAGAACAATTAATATTACTTTCCTCCTCCCATTTGCTGCCATCTTGAGATGCCTGTATTATATGGAAATAGAGAATAACACATGAGTACCCATTGGAGATGCTTTATCTTATGAATGGCTTTCGCTCATTAGATACTTTTGTGAACCATGAGTTGCAAGACAAATCATCTCCAACAGGCACGAGGGTATTATTCTCTTTCTTATACACTCTTAAAAAGTCATTTTTCATATAGTTTAACGGCAAAATACTAGCTTTACGTGTAGCTTGAAAGTGTAGGCTACATGTTAATGACGTCATGGATATAAATGACACACTAAAATGATGTCTTCCATTTCCAAGTACTCGGGTACAGGTTGAATCAAGCAAAACTCGAGTCTGTTCACAGGATTCAAGTACCCGTAAGTGTAATTGTTGGGTACTTGTGCCTGGGTCAAGTTTGATCCTTGTGTACTCGAGTCCAATATTTTGGACTAGTGGAGGCCCTATTGAGTAATCCATTTAAGGGGCTTTAGTGACTTTACAAACCGAGTACAGTCCCTTTAAGAGGCTTTAGTGACTTTACAAACCGAGTACAGTCCCTTTAAGAGGCTTTACAAACTGCGTACAGTCCCTTTAAGAGGCTTTAGTGACTTTACAAACCGAGTACAGTCCCTTTAAGAGGCTTTAGTGACTTTACAAACCGAGTACAGTCCCTTTAAGAGGCTTTAGTGACTTTACAAACCGAGTAGTCCCTTTAGGAGGCTTTAGTGACTTTACAAACAGAGTACAGTCCCTTTAGGAGGCTTTAGTGACTTTACAAACCGAGTACAGTCCCTTTAAGAGGCTTTAGTGACTTTACAAACCGAGTACAGTCCCTTTAGGAGGCTTTAGTGACTTTGCAAACAGAGTACAGTCCCTTTAAGAGGTTTTACTGAATTGTACAGTCCCTTTAAGAAGCTTCACTGAATCGAGTAGTCCCTTTAAGAGGCTTTACTGAACTGAGTACAGTCCCTTTAAGAAACTTTACTGAATTGAATACAGTCCCTTTGAGTGGCTTTACAAACTGAGTACAGTCCCTTTAGTGACTTTACAAACTGACTACAGTCCCTTTAGTGACTTTACAAACTGTGTACAGTCCCTTTAAGTGACTCTAGTGACTTTACAAACTGAGTCAAACCTGTCGTCAATAAGTTCCATCTTGTCTCCCTTTGTAAAGCTGAGATCATCATTGGTTCGTGCTGTGTAGTCATACAATGCAGTCAAAACCTTAGATCCCTTAACTAGAAAACAAAAACAGTTGTTATTTAGCATGCATTTTCATGAAAGAAATACACATCAAAACCTTAGCTAGTAAATAAACCAGTCATTATTAAGAAAATATATATTAAAAAATGTCACGATATACATACATGTACATACAAAAACCGTAGCCATCTTAGATAGTAATTTTTTATTTATTTATTAAGAACGGCATGTTCATGAACCAAAACAGTTATTATTTAGATTTATATCAAGCATTTATTTAGAAATATATTAAGCATACATTTTCATAAAACAAAAATGCTAGATCCCTATACCCTAGCCCTAACCAACCCTAAACCAAACTGCAAAACTCCTCAACTCCAACACTGGTATTAATTTGGGACACCGGCCTCAGTGGCGTAGTGGTTAGGCCATCGGTATACAGGCTGATAGGTACTGGGTTCGGATCCCAGTCGAGGCATGGGATTTTTAATCCAGATACCGACTCCGAACCCTGAGTGAGTGCTCCACAAGGCTCAGTAGGTAGGTGTAAACCACTTGCACCGACCAGTGATCCATAACTGGCCATGGTTTGTGCTATCCTGCCTGTGGAAAGTGCAAATAAAAGATCCCTTGCTGCTAATTGAAAAGAGTAGCCCATGTAGTGGCGACAGCGGGTTTCCTCTCAAAATCTGTGTGGTCCTTAACCATATGTCTGACGCCATATAACCGTAAATAAAATGTGTTGAGTGTGTCATTAAATAAAACATTTCTTTCTTTAATTTGGGACAATGAATATTTGTATCATTAAAAATACAAGTATTTAAATAATTATATATTGTGCAATATATGCCAAGGACTGATTACTTATCAATCCTTATATCCAGTTAAACGTCAAACATATATACATGTATTCTGGGCTTAATCTCTGACTTCTTTGTTGTAGATATTTTCAACTGAATGTTTTATCAGACATGATACATTTAGCAAGTAATACAAATGGATGCCAAAGTGCCAAAAGAACAATGTCTTCTTTTTTAAACAAGAAAAAGCAGAGGCAGATCTAGGGGGCCCCAAGGCCCCCCCCTAAATTTTGTAATCTTTTTTTTTTTTACAATCCCCCTCCAAACCTCCCCCAAAGTTCCCTTGGCATTCCACATCATGTCAATGGATTTTCTGGATCTGCCACTGAAAAGTACATTAAAAGTGAACTAATTAGAATACATTGAATTAATTAATGATTGCTATACCAGTTATGTTTACCAATAACTTTGCTGAAATTAGTCTTTAAACTGATTCTAAAATTGTATGTTTTTCACAAGTGATAATTCAGGTTTTAGCAATTTATTGCTGAACTATCCACATGCTAACTGTCTCTAATTAGGACATTGTGTTGCACTGGCAGACATTGCCCCAGTCAGTCAACTATGTAGTCATCTGTGCTTCCACCCAATGAGGGTTGAGGCATGTCTGTCTTGGGAAGGAAATGTTTTATTTAACGACACACTCAACACATTTTATTTATGGTTATATGGCGTCAGACATATGGTTAAGAACCACACAGATATTGAGGGAGGAAACCTGCTGTCACCACTTCATGGACTACTCTTTTCGATTAGCAGCAAGGATCTTTTATATGCACAATTCCATAAACAGGATAGCACATACCACGGCCTTTGTTACACCAGTCGTGGTCCACTAGCTGGAGCGAGAAATAGCCCAAAGGGCCCACTGACGCTATCAAACGGGATGTCTGTCTTATGGGATAGCACCAGTACTGGCCTCGGTGGCCTTGTGGTTAAGCCATCGAACATAAAGCTGGTAGGTGCAGGGTTCGCAGCCCGGTAACAGCTCCCACCCAGAGCAAGTTTTAATGACTCAATGGATAGGTGTAAGGCCACTACACCCTCTTCTCTCTTACTAACCATTAACAACCAATTACTAACTCACTGTCCTGGACAGACAGTCCTGATAGCTGTGGTGTGTGTCCAGGACAGTGTGCTTAAACCTTAATTGGATATAAGCATGAAAATAAGTTGAAATGAAAGGGATAGCACCTTTTAACTTCTGTTGTGGATATGCCCCAGTAGTTGCACTTTTTAAAGGGATACAAGCATTGAAGTAAACTAATACTGAACGATAAACAATGAATCTGTAATGATGTCAGATCATTATATTGTTAAAAAAGCAAACAGCCACCTAAGATCATGGCTGAATTGTCATAATAACTGGTCAAACGTGCGAGTGGCCACAATGTTTTGACAAGTATGCTCATGTCTACTGGGTATAATGATATAGTCTCATGTGTGTTGGAAGAATGCCAGTTGCAGCATTGGTCACACAAATATTAATTAGTCTTTGATGGGGGTTTTACTGATCAGCTTTGACTATCACTAATTCACCATTTTAGAATTTAAAAAAGAAAGAAAAAAGTTTGAATAAAATTTTATAAAATGTCAAGTTACATACATTTTTTTTTAAACTTTAGCCAAGTGCCAAATAAAGTGTAGAAAGCGGATTAAGTTTTCAAATACGTTTTGTAAATAAACAAGTACAGTAATAAAGACAGTATGACTAATACAGGATTAACAAAATCCATGTCAGGATCACCCAAGTTGTTTTGTTACTTCAGGAGGGCGGGCCGAGGCCCAGTGGTAAAAGTCCTCACTTGGTACGCAGTCGGACTGGGATTGAGCCCATTGGGCTATTTCTCATTCTAGCCAGTGTACCAAGACTGGTATATCAAAGGTATGTACTATCCTGTCCATGGGATGGTGCATATAAAAGATCCCTGGCTACTAATGGAAAAATGTAGCAGGTTTTCTCTTTAAGACAAATGTCAAAATTATCAAATGGTCCAATAGCCAATAATTAATAAATCAATGTACTCTAGTCATGTCATTAAACAAAACAAACTTTAAAGTTTGTTTGCACAGTCTACTTTAAAAGCTAACAAAATGATAAATGCTATATACCGGTATATATATGAAGGAAAATAAGTTTGTTTGTACAGTCTACAGGGCTAACAAAATAATTAATAAAAAAAAAATTATATTAATTTTTGTTTTGTTTTAAATTTAAATATTATTATTATTTAATACATATTTTTAAAAATAACTCTTTTATCCAAAAATGTTAAGAAAACAAACAAGAAATTTAAACATTAATTAGTGCATTTACGGTATTACACATACATCATCATTATTTGTGGTTTGTGAAAAGTAGCCAAGACAAATTTATATAAATCTTATAAATGAATATTCAGTTTATGCCATGATGAGGAACAGTGGTGTGATACTTATTTAAAATCACTGTAACGATGCAATAAACATTGTATTGCCACTTATTATAAATAAAACCTCATTACTGACATCATGTGAAATATACCAGAATTACCATATTTTGCAGAGTACAAAACACACATGTGTATAACCCGCAACACTATTTTAAACACATTTTACAGGACCAATTCATATATAACACTCACCGCTTTATAAGCCGCACATTACTTCAAATATTTATGGTAAAGTGCCCAACAGTTTAAGTGGTTTTTTAGCAGTGGTCACGTGTTCGTTACTAAATATATATACGTGTATGCCTGTGTATTTGTACGTATCTAAAAAGACACTTGTTTATATATGTGACTTTAAAATTAATTACGATTATACTTGCTATTTCTTTGTTCTCACAATTTGGGTCAGGAATAGCTTTCTAGCTAGTTATAACTGTTCTTGTTTGCAGTAGTGTCTTTTAGATTTTTGTGGATTTACCTAAACTAGCAACTAGTAGCATTAAAAGTCCTAACCAAAATTATAACCAACAGGTTTTTGCTTAATTATTACATAATATGATTCATGAACCTCACACAAAAAAAGAAGATGAAAAGTGAATCCGCATTATGACAACATACTACTGTAAACAAACAACAGACCTAATAAAGATCAACAAACAGTCTTCACCAGGAAAGATAAATCATCGTTCACGCTCCCCTCCACATTCACCTGGAAAGTTTTAGGAGAGAGGAATATTGTTTGCCTTACAATAAATCTTTTAATATGGGTACATTTTATTTGAAAGGTCTTTTAATTGCTTGCCTGGCATCACTTTAGGAGAGTGATCTTCAACTTGCCGTGACGTTGTTCATGGCCAAAACTGAGCATATTGCCTTTTATAGATGAAAACACGAATGCCAAAACTAATACCATACTAACACAGAAACTTTGAAACAAACTATAGCCTGATCAGTTGGCAGGTATATTAATAATATCAAGCAAGAAATTTTACAGCCTCTTTAAAAATTTCTGTGTTTACAGTTTAATAAAATTAACTTTGTTTTCATCCACAAAAAGACAACTTTTGGAGGTTTATTATGTCTGTTGTCTGTATATATAATAATAGCTGACCATGATTGTATTACAGTTTTCAGTCAAGGGGTCTTCTGTATATATAATAATAGCTGACCATGACTGTATTACAGTTTTCAGTCAAGGGGTCTTCTGTATATATAATAATAGCTGACCATGACTGTATTACAGTTTTCAGTCAAGGGGTCTTCTGTATATATAATAATAGCTGACCATGACTGTATTACAGTTTTCAGTCAAGGGGTCTTCTGTATATATAATTATAGCTGACCATGACTGTATTACAGTTTTCAGTCAAGGGGTCTTCTGTATATATAATAATAGCTGCCCATGACTGTATTACAGTTTTCAGTCAAGGGGTCTTCTGTATATATAATAATAGCTGCCCATGACTGTATTACAGTTTTCAGTCAAGGGGTCTTCTGTATATATAATAATAGCTGCCCATGACTGTATTAGTTTTCAGTCAAGGGGTCTTCTGTATATATAATAGCTGACCATGACTGTATTACAGTTTTCAGTCAAGGGGTCTTCTGTATATATAATAATAGCTGACCATGACTGTATTACAGTTTTCAGTCAAGGGGTCTTCTGTATATATAATAATAGCTGACCATGACTGTATTACAGTTTTCAGTCAAGGGGTCTTCTGTATATATAATAATAGCTGACCATGACTGTATTACAGTTTTCAGTCAAGGGGTCTTCTGTATATATAATTATAGCTGACCATGACTGTATTACAGTTTTTAGTCAAGGGGTCTTCTGTATATATAATTATAGCTGACCATGACTGTATTACAGTTTTCAGTCAAGGGGTCTTCTGTATATATAATAATAGCTGACCATGACTGTATTACAGTTTTCAGTCAAGGGGTCTTCTGTATATATAATAATAGCTGACCATGACTGTATTACAGTTTTCAGTCAAGGGGTCTTCTGTATATATAATTATAGCTGACCATGACTGTATTACAGTTTTCAGTCAAGGGGTCTTCTGTATATATAATAATAGCTGACCATGACTGTATTACAGTTTTCAGTCAAGGGGTCTTCTGTATATATAATTATAGCTGACCATGACTGTATTACAGTTTTCAGTCAAGGGGTCTTCTGTATATATAATAATAGCTGACCATGACTGTATTACAGTTTTCAGTCAAGGGGTCTTCTGGGACATATATGTAGCCTTTACTTGAGGTGATATCACTTATAGAATCGATGGCTGTCGATGGTCTGGTATTATTCTGTCACATCCAATATGCTCCATGACTGGTACATTAATTACTGTCCTGTTTATGGGAAAGTGGTGGTATGCACTGTCCTGTTATGAGAAAGTAAATAGAAAAGATCCCGTCCTGCTTTATTGATAGAAGCAGCTTATGTCACAGCAGCACAATATATCTCCCTCTCTCACTCACTCACTATCTCTCTCAACATCTGTCTGTCTGTCTCTCTCTCCCCCCTCCTATCTCTCTCAACATCTGTCTGTCTGTCTCTCTCTCTCCCTCCCTCCTTCCCAAATGCTGAAATAACCACATTAAAGACTACACAGCTGTAATTTAAAATGTGCACAGATATTGTCACACAAACATTCCTTTCACTTCCTCCTCCTGAGATTTTCATGAATCATATTATGTAATAAGTTAAACTATATATAGATGGTTACACAGTGAAACCTGTCTAAACCGGACCACAACGCACAAACCGGAATCCTGTCAAAACCAGCCAAGTTTCTAAATTCTATAACATGACCCTCTAAAGAACCTGGGGCCTTGCTAATTCACTAGACTCCTGCAACATTGCAATCTCGTAGAGCAGTGCAAAGGGACTTGCAAAGACATTGTGGTAGTGGTGTTCCAATGATCGATTAATTATAATCGAAAATTGATCAGATTGGCTCTTACGATGTGATGATCGATTATAAAAATCAACAATCGATTGTGTGGGAAAATGTTAACTGTAATTGTTCCTAAAATTTAGATGATAGAATTGATGTAAATATGCTTGGGTTTGTGTTAGTTTTCATGAGTACATAAAGAAAATTGAGATTAAATAGTTAATAAAGATAAAATTAGTCATTTGCAGGATGCATAGGATAATAGGTACATGGTCCTTTAATTCAAAGCCTTCTTACGGTCATGGAAAACTAACAGATTGTGCAATTGAAAGTTGATCGGTTGCTGCCGACTGATTATAACCAATGATCGATGATAAAATCTCAACCGATTCCCGTGACTACATTGCAGTGTTTGCTTTAAAAAACATAAAAGAGCTTTGTAAATTAGTTGCTAGATACATATTAAAGTCCGAACCAAACAACTATGATAAATTACTCTCCTATCTTTAATTATCGTTAGAGTTCCACCAAATTTTGTTCAGACACAAATCGTGAAAAAAACATTATAGTAACACAGATTCCACATGTGAGACTGTAACGATGTCATCGATATCAACTTCACTGAGATCGCATAGGGCAAAATACATGCAGTTTTCTGCCGTCTGCCATTTTGCTTGTTTATGGGGGAAATCAAAGGTAGGAGAGTAATTTATCGTAGTTGTTAACAATTTGGTTCGGACTTTATGTCCCTGGCATGATCCGGTTTAGACATGTTTCACTGTAGTTTTGATTAGGGCTGGAGTTAGGCACATACAAAGCAGAGTTGGGGTGTTAGAAGTACTGTCACTGGCACCTGGCGATGCAGGCTGGTCGAGGTGGGCAGTAGGGTCCCTCTCGTATTTATTGCTGTTGTCTTTCTTCCCAGACTTCTTCAGTTTGCCCAGCTCTGTGCCGTCACCATCACTCTTTCCTGGATCATCAAATCCAGTTTTTTTCGACTGTATACATCCCATTGTTCGTATTCTTTATAACAAAGTTCAGGAAATGAAATAGTGCTGTCACGTTGTTTTAATTTTGTTCATCTTGACCCAAATGATTATTTTCTGTCTTCTACAAGAAAGAAAGAAAAAAAGAGAGATAAAAAACCAGTTGTATTAAAATATTGAATATATACACATATACACACATATACATACATATATACATATACATATACATATACACATACACACACACACACACACACATACACATACACATACACATACACATACACATATACATATACATATACATACACATATACATATACACATATATGTATATGAATAAATGAATTACTGGATGTTTAATGACACCTCAGCACACACACAGAAAAACACCGGCTATTGGATGCATAACAATGGCAAGTATATTAATGCAGGGGTGCACAAATGGAAAATATTTCACTAGCTCTCTGGACCAGAACCAACTAAAACGTACTAGCCCATCAATATTTCTACTAGTCCACCAGCACATAGAACAATATATTATTGTTTAACAATATTATAATACACTTCAAATGATAGTCTTAACTGTAAATTAAAAAAAAAAAAAATCATAGATATAAATTTGACAAAAACATTATTAATAACTTAGTTGGCCAAGTGATCAACATCACATGGCAAACGAAATAAAAAAGACGCACGCCCTCCCCACCCCTGAAACCTTGATTAACAAAACCAGATCGCCCGTCGGACTAGTAGTTGTATTGTTTAACTCATCCGTCAGAATGTTTACTCGCATTTAGTGAATGGGCGAGAACTTTCTGCACCCCTGTTAATGAATTGGTGATCAACATCAATATAAAATTTAAAAATTAAGTTAAAACACACTATAATACATGATCAACACTAAAATCAGGGTCATAACTATAGCCAAAAATTCAGTAGTAAAACGCTCGCCTGATGCATATTTGGGCTAGGATCAATCCCCATTGGTGGTCCTATTAGTCTATTTCTCAATCTGACTAGCATTCCACAACTGGTGTAACAAAGGCCATGGTGGGATGGTGCTTATAAAAGATCCCTTGCTGCTGATTGAAAAGAGTATCACATGAAGTGGTAGCAGTGGGTTTCCTCTCTAATTATCTTTGTGGTCCTTAGCTTTGTGTCTGATTTCTTGCTCCAGCCAGTGCTCCACGACCGGTACATCAAAGGCCGTGGTATGTGCTACTTTGTCTATGGGATAATGCACATAAAAGATCCCTTGCTGCTAATCAAAAATAGTAGCTCATGAAGTGGCGACAGCGGGTTTCTTCTCTCAGTATCTGTGTGGTCCTTAACCATATGTCCCACGGCCTTATAACCGTAAATAAAATGTGTTGAGTGTGTCGTTAAATAAAACATTTCCTTCCTTTATGTCTGATGCCATCCAATCGTAATTAAAGTGAGATGAGTGTGTCATTATATAAAACACTTCTTTCTTTCTTATTATACATTTTATTTAAATAGTAAAACAAATTACCAAAACAGGTTATAAATACAGTATAACCCTTTTAATTTTTGAATTTATACATAATGTGCTGGATTAAGGAAGTAAAAAACAAGAAGAAAAAAAAAGAAAAAAAACTGAAAAACAAAGCTATTAAAATATAGCTAGGTCAGTTTAGTTACAATGTTGAGAAGAAAAAAATTCAAAGTTGACTCAGGGTATATTTGTTTCATAACATATGTAAATGAATGTGTGTAAGTCATCACATAACCTGAACGCAGTTGTTTAAAAGCACCAGACACCATTGTGTATGGAGGTCAGTTGACACTTATCCTACACAATCAGGTTATTCAACACTGCCAGTGTGCATACTCACAGATAACGAAACTTCCTGGTACACACACACACAGTACAAGTACGTATGTATTTTATACATTAACACACCGACAACTGTGTTAATACAGGGCTTCACTCACAGTACCATAATATATTGTTTAAGGGCATACAAATTCTACTTTTCTTTTTTTCTTTAGGGCAACCAGAGATGGGTCAGATATTTTAATATGAATGTACCCTGGAAAATTGTCAAAAATGTATACATCCTGTTAACTAAATGCATAGAGGTAAATCTTAAATAAAACCATATAATTTAACCCAGCCAATGAATTAAGTGACTTTTGCATTTGATGATTTTTTTTTTACATTTGTTTTTATCTTTCATGGTTTTAATTAAAAACGAATAAAACTACGAATATAATAAAACAGTGAGTAAAATGTTAACTTGGATTAAACAAATGGACTAGAAAATGTTTGAGTAAATTCAAGTCATTTTGTACATGCCATACTTGTTTGAATGAATGAATGAATGAATGAATGAATGAATGGATGAATGAATGAAAGAATGAATGAATGAATGAATGAATGAATGAATAAATGAATGAACGAACGAATGAATATGTTCAAACTAGTATTCACATACCAACCAGTTTGTAACCATTGAGATAATAGTCTAATTCCTACAGCTAACCAGTTGCAAAAACTAAATATTAACATCCAGGCAAAGTTTAAAAAAAAAATTGTAATGAAAATCAGACAAAACTCAATTGTGAAACTTCATCCATTCACCTAAGCACACCCAATTTCCATTTTAAATTGAAACAGTTTTTTTGCACTGCACAAAATTAATGCATTTTGACTTTTTCATCTATATTTATCTATACACATATAAATTGAGGCAAGAGGGTTATACATGTATTAGATAATTTTAATAGAAAGTAAACTGTTTATAAACAGGTACAATATTAAATGAGAAAAGTAAGAAACACCCCTTCCCAGTTTTACATAGCCTAGCTACAAACAAATGCATATGTGATAACATTGTGTCAGCTTTTAAACTGGATAATTGAACTATACTGTTGGAAAGAGATAAGGAAACACATATATAGTAACAACAAATATTGAGTGCTTCACGAACGTAAGAAGGTGCCAAAAACGTGTGTGTGTGTGTGTGTGTGTGTGTGGGGGGGGGGGGGGGGGCACACTTTTATATTTGTAACCAAGGATATTTTAATACAATTGTTAATATGGATGAGTTGGTGCTTTACTGTATTATTTAATATGTATACATTAGTTATTTTTATGTATAAGCTTATAGTTAGAATGGGTAGTTGGGTATGGACTGTAGTTCTGTGGTTAGTCGCACGTGTATTTAGTGATAGGTTACGCTTGACTGGCTATAGTGACGCATTATGACAGTTGCACTGCATGCTGGGGAAAATCTGATCTTTCCTTTCAAATACCACACCTTCTTCTCATTCTCCTCGTAGTCTTTCATTTGTAAGGTCATATAATTATGAACTTGATTGTGAGCACCCATGAGGATGTCTTTAGTGCAAACTAAAGATAGTTGATGTCTGGTCTTTCCTTACGGGAATAAAGAATCTAGAAACCAGAGTCGTGTTTTGTTATGGACTAGCAGATGTTACATATTTACACATTTTTACACTATTATAAAGCAAAATATCTGAAAAGTGGGAGGGCACATCCCCCCCCCCCCCCCCCCCCCAGTTCCTAATCAGGGCTAGCTCTGCCACTTGCCAAATTCGCTAATTTAAAATTTAAGGAACAATTGTCGAATATAATTTTAATCTGGCAAAAAATATTCATATAATAATTGATATGATATTTGTTGGAAAATAACAGTGAGTGTTTTGCATTTTAAAGATAATTTGGCAAAATATTTTGCTTACCCACAGCTAGACCTGGAATTTACGAATCCTGATTTTTAAAAATGTACAATGTCCTTGTTTAACAATATTATGTTCAGGGGCGTAGCATGATCTGGAACTGGGGGGGGGGGGGTTTGAATATGAACCAAGTGGACCTTTTTCTATTTTGTTTTTGCACCACCAGAAACTCCATATGTATAAACCTGTATGTTTTAGTTCTGAAAGCGGACCATTTGCTTCAGCAGGGGGGTTCGTCTGAACACCCCGAACACCCCTAGCCTACGCCCCTGATGTTGTTAAATTATATATTACGACAAACATAAATTCGGCTCACAGTATATAAGACAAACACTCATGCAAAGAAGCTATACATGGGAGTGTGAGAAAAAAACCAGTGGCTTTATGAACACAGATGATTGATTGAGGTATGTACCGTATGCCAATTTTTACTGGCATTATGTTATTTCAAAGCCAGGTTGCACATTAAGACAGGTTTGACTACATGCACACCAATGTATATCACATATATAAATAGAACATTATTTTGTAAAGCAGCAACATATTCAGTTATGATAAAAAGTCAGAGATTTAGAAAAATCCTTAGATCTGGGACATTAAGTCTCAAAGGTTTACAGGTGTTTTGAAGTCACAGTGGTTATTTATTCCAATGCTTATGTATCCCAATGGTTATTTATTCCAATAGTTATTCATTGCAATGGTTATTCGTTCCAAGCTTAGGACTCACGCTGCCCATTGCCACATTAGCCAACTGCTAATTTTTACATAAAGTTGCTACAACATTTACTAGATGTCTGGTATTCAATTCAGACCAAAAAATCCCTGTTGTGCCCAAATTAGTGAGATTTAAAGTCCTGACATTAAATGATTCGGTCCTGTCTCTGGGAAAATGCACATTAATGGGAAATGTACATTCTAACCAAAATAAACCTGTAGTGGCATTAAATAAGATTTGTTTTCAAATGGACTGAAGTTTTTAATAAATACCCATAATGGAGGCATAACACCAATATTGTTAATTGATAGTACGTTGAAGTTTGTTTTGACTCGTCATCAGAGAAAACCCGCTACATTTTTCATAATGACTTATAAAAGATCCCTTGCTGCATGCATTATGATAATGCATGCAGCAAGGGATCTTTTATATGCACTTTCTCACAGACAGGAAACCACATACCTCAGCCTTTGATCATTTGTGATGTTGATAAGAGCCTAACTAATATCTGATATCAGTCAAGTCAATTACCAATGTCAGTCTAGATAAAATCTACAATACCTGTCAGTTCTAATAACAAAAGTTATAATAACAAAAGTTAGCTAACAGCTACTTCTAATTCAAGATAACAGATAAGCCTACTCATGCCAGAAGTTAGTATTTTTGCTCAGATAAAAGAACATTTTTAAGTGGTTATGAAAATGGTGAGTGGTGATGTAAGTGGAGATGGGGGGGGGAGGGAGCTTGAGGCACTGATTCATATGCCTATCTACTTGATTTTCATGTGATGTGTGTGTGTGGGAGGAGGGGCAGTGGGGTGTGAATGAGCATCAAAGTATTTCAACTAAGTTAGGGACCAAATTTCATGATTTCATTGACATCTGAGGCACACAATGTTGGTTAATGTTGAAATTAAAATATTTAATTTAGGGATCATTCTTGACATATCTGGCTGTAAACCTATTATTAGTATCTATTGGCTGGTTATAATAATTTTGACTTGTAAAGGATACCCACTACATTTTTCCATTAGCATGCACTTTCACACAGACAGAACAGTACATACCACAGCCTTTGATATACATGGTGCACTGGATGGAATGAGAAATAGCCCAATGGGCCCACCAACGGGGATTGATCCTAAACTAACCACTAACTAATCAGAGGAGTGCATTACCACTATAATAATTTGATAACCAATATCCATGATAACTGTTGACTACACAAGCTCTGTCTCTAGATTATGATAAATTGATAACCAATATCCATGATAACTGTTGACTAGACAAGCTCTGTCTCTAGATTATGATAAATTGATAACCAATATCCATGATAACTGTTGACTATGCAAGTTTTGTCTCAAGATTATGATAAATTGATAACCAATATCCATGATAACTGTTGACTACGCAAGTTCTGTCTCTAGATTATGATAAAGTGATAACCAATATCCATGATAACTGCTGACTACACAAACCTCTATAGATTATGATAAATCGATAACCAATATCTGTGATAACTGTTGACTACACATGCTCTGTCTCTAGATTATGATAAAGTGATAACCAATATCTGTGATAACAGTTGACTACGCAAACTCTGTCTCTAGATTATGATAACCAATATCCGTGATAACTGTAGACTATGCAAACTCTGTCTTTAGATTATGATAAAGTGATAACCAATATCCATGAAAACTGTTGACGAGTCCCTTACAAATATTGGACCCACATCTAGTAACAGAAATTTTAGTAAATGATTTGAGACATGTATCAGTCACTGAAATATAACAAATTCCTCACTAAAATCTAATATACAATCAGTTTAACTCTATAGCAGAATTACAAATTATTATAACAAAATTGCAAGATTTAAATAAATTACTGTATAAATTAATACAACAGTTAATAACAACACTTACTCTTTTTTTATTATCCCTGAATCAACAAAATGGGAAAATAAGTCCTGAGGATGAAAATGTTAGCCGAAAACAAAAGGATATAGAATGTAACTAAAACTGACGTAGTTACACAATCACACACAAAGTCTCATATACCACCAATTATCTAGCGGATCATCCCAGATTCCCTCTTGCTGTCAGCCAACCAGGCTCTGTGCACATAGCCAGCTAAATGGTCTCATTTCCCGTGACACAGAATCCCCTCACAAACAATGACAACTGTACTTCCTGGTTCTCACAAAAACAACCCTGCACTTGCTGTAATAACTATTATGTACAGGTCCAAACAGGAACAATCCAATGATGCAGTTATTATTCATTACAGTGTAATTTTTTTTAATTAAAAACGAAAAAACAAGGGTGTGATGTAGCAATATAGAACTGTCGTCTGAAGTGTAATAAGTTGTTAGATTGATTGCCCTCCCAAGTGCCCTATGACTTGTACATCAAAGTTAAAAGTTAAAGTTTTTTGTTTAACGTCACAACTAGAGCACACTGATTTAGTACTAGTAATTATTGGCTATTGGATGTCAAACATTTGGTAATTTATACATAGTCTTTGAGAGGAAACCTGCTACATTTTTTCATTAGTAGCAAGTGATCTTTTATATGCACCATCCCACAGACAGGACAGCACATACCACGGCCTGTGATATACCAGTCGTGGTGCACTGGCTGGAACGAGGGTTCAGATGTAAATGATGTACAGTCAGACCTGTATTTAAACAACCTCCATCAAGGCAGGACAGCACATACCACGGCCTGTGATATACCAGTCGTGGTGCACTGGCTGGAACGAGGGTTCAGATATAAATGATGTACAGTCAGACCTGTATTAAACAACCTCCATCAAGGCAGGACAGCACATACCACGGCCTGTGATATACAAGTCGTCGTGCACTGGCTGGAACGAGGGTTCAGATGTAAATGATGTACAGTCAGACCTGTATTAAACAACCTCCATCAAGGCAGGACAGCACATACCACGGCCTGTGATATACCAGTCGTGGTGCACTGGCTGGAACGAGGGTTCAGATGTAAATGATGTACAGTCAGACCTGTATTAAACAACCTCCATCAAGGCAGGACAGCACATACCACGACCTGTGATATACCAGTCATGGTGCACTGGCTGGAACGAGGGTTCAGATGTAAATGATGTACAGTCAGACCTGTATTAAACAACCTCCGTCAAGGCATATAACAAGAATTCTCTGTCTCACCTTCCACAAACCTAGGGGCAGGACGTAGCCCAGTGGTAAAATGCTCGCTTGATGCACGGTCGGTTTGGGATCAATCCCTGTCAGTGGGCCCATTGGGCTATTTCTCGCTCCAGCCAGTGCACCATGACTGGTACATCAAAGGCCATGGTATATGCTATCCTGTCTATGGGATGGTGCATATAAAAGATTCCATACTGCTAATCAAAAAGAGTAGCCCATGAAGTGGCGATAGCAGGTATCTTCCCTCAATATCTGTGTGGTCCTTAACCATATGTCTGACGCTATATAGCCATAATTAAAATGTGTTGAGTGCATCGTTAAACGAACCATTTCCTTCCTTCCATAAACCTATTCGCTATCACTGACAGAGTAGTCATTTTACAAACATGTACAGTATTTGATTGGAAATGATTAATAAAAAAAATATTTTCAAAAATATTTAATTAAAATTTTAATTTAATACATTTCAAATTGTTTAAACAGCAGGGGTGCAGAAAGTACTTGCCTGCTCGCCAAATGTGAGTAAAAATTCTGATGGATGAGTTAAAAAGTGAAACTACCAGTCTGACGGCCGATCTTGTCTTTTTCTGACTGACTGTAATTTTACTTTACTTTTTTTTTGTTTCTGCTTCGATTCCACATCAGCCATGCCAGAATTCCAAACCATTCAAACAAACGGTTCACAATGATGTCGAAATACACAACAATACATGTACTGCACTGACAATTGATGACTTCAGAGTTACAAAATGTGCAAGCGCGACATTCCAAAAACACAGCCGGTCAAAGAAATTCAAAATGGCGACTCTTTTAACATAACTGTCATATATTTCAGTTTCTGTTTATTACAGACACATAATTTTTTTTTTAAAGTGTTCATTTATGAGGTGAGAATATTCAAATATATGTTTCGTAGTAGTCATGTCAAGGCAGCCATCTTGAAATTCAAAATGGCAGTAATTTTAATATAATTGTTACATATCTCAGCTCCAGATTATCATAGAAACATTTTTATTTTTTTTGGATTTTACATTTTTGAGGTTAGATAACTGTAATAAATGTACTACATTATTGATGGTTTGGCAACCATCTTGAAATTCAAAATGGCGGCAATTTTAAATATAATTGTCTTATATCTCAGCTCCAAGTTATCATAAAAAGAAATTGTTTTTCTAGATATATATTTTTCAGGTCACAGAATTCAAATATTGCATTATTGATGTCTTTCCTCCTCTAAATTTTAAACTATTAATTATGAACCAATACATTTTTTTGAATACCTGATTAATGATATTTTATATATTACAATTTTTTGTGCTCCTGCTCCTGCTCATGCTTGTGACAGTACTAGAGAATGTGTATCAACTGAACAAGATCACTTGTCCTGACAATTCAAGTAAGGTCATGGTAACCTTTGACATGGATCTTTACCAGAGAGCCCGCAAACTAGAATACTTGGGATGAGAAGTACAGGGGTAAATTGTGGTTGCTACCTGGTGCATTCCACATTAGTTTGTGTGCTATCAGATGTCTAGGAAAAACAATCGAAGGCAGTGGCATAGATGAAGCCTGGTTCAGATCTGGAATGTACAGTCAAGTGATTGTCAATCAAATCATCAATGGGACCCACTATAATCGTGCTGTAGCAGCACATGAAGTAACCCTGCAAGCATTAGCTGACCTGTGGCTTGAATAGTTTTTTAATGAGAAGCCTGAATTACAAGATGTCTTAATAAACAGTGTCAAGGAGCTGGCTGAAGCATTCAATATCAAAAATGATGTTGATAGGAAGATCGGAATCAAACAAGCTTACCAGAAGATGTTGATTGACATTGAAAACATGAATTTAGAGATGCAGTTAAATGATTTTGACAGGCGACGTTCTATCTACCCCATGTACAGTTGGATTCGAATGTACATGCGTCAAGTGCTAGCACTTCTATACTTTCATCGTTCTGTGAAGCAGCCAGATCTCTTCTTGTACCTTGCCTCCTTGGAAAATCTGACAACGTATTTCTTTACCTATAACAGACTCGATTACGCTCAGAACATTCTTGAATTCATAGCACGAACATATGCCTCTGAAAAAGAAGATCCTGCTGTGTGGAAGAGACTGCTGGCTGGAGAGTTTGCCATAACAAAGAAGCCAATTCCTTTCACAAGCATCGGAGTAGATCAAGCTCAAGAGCATGACAACAAAATCCTTAAAGGAGAAGGGGGACTTCGAGGTATCAAAAACAAGCCAGCCACTCGTCATAGATATTGTTTGACAGCTCCAGTACTGGGCCAGCTCTCTAAGGAAGCACAGGAAATGTTTGGAGCCACACTTGCTGTAGATACCAGTTGTCACCATCATCATTCTGCTGCCACAGTTGCACACCAAGAAGAAAGAGTAAAACTGTTAAAAGCATGCCTGCAGCCACACAGTCTATTCAGTAACCAAAGCAACCAACTGCATAATTTCATGACAAAACAGGTCTTGCGTGAAGAAGTCCAAACCAGTATTCTTAGCATGGAAACACAAGGAGATACTGCTAAAGTTTCTTTTCTTGAAGACCGAATATCTGGCAAGGTGAATTTGTGGGATCGTATGTCCAAAGTGAAGTTTTTAAACTGGGATGATCTTCATAAAAAAAATAACTTTGAAAAGCAACACCAAGAAATATCAGCTGAGATCAACAACATCACTGTTCTCTAGACTATTAGTCATTGCCAAGTCAGACCGTAATCTTGATTTACAGGCTGCTATATCCCAACATGAGTTTCACAGTGTTAACCACATCATTATGAAAGCTGATGGTACCCTGAATCCTTGCAAAGGTAAAAGCGATCTTGTCATGGCTCTCATGGATGCAACCCACAGACAAACTCTGCATGTCCAAACAGTGACACAAGGTACCTTATTATAGATGGGATGGTAGCAGTACAAACACTCATGCATGCTGCCAAATTCAAATTCTGCAAGAATTTAGGAGAGGCATTTCCTGTATTCATTGACTCACTCTTAGATAAGTACACTGGGGGGCGAGTAATATTTGATAACTACTATAGATCAGTACCAATCAAAGATGACATAAGATATTCCAGTCAACTTGGTCGTGGGGATGACTTGTATATTGATGACACCACTCCAATTAATGACATCAAAAGATTCTTGGCTAGCAAAACCACAAAGGATCATTTGACAATATATCTTGCAGATAAACTCATTCTCTTGTGTAAGAAGCCAGTGGTCACAGTCACAAGGAAAGATGTTCTAACAAATGTACCATATTACCATCCCATCACTGGTGTTAGTACACAAGAAGAAGCAGACACGCTCATGATTCTCCATGCACTTGAAGTTGTCAATGAGATACCTGTCAATGAGGTTGATTTCTACACCAAAGACACGGATTGTTGGGTACTTATATTGAGAAGGTTGCACATGCTCGGACCCAATACACAAATTATTACAGGCACAGGTTATAAATCACAAGCAGGTGAAATTGCAACCATTTCATGATGAGTTAGGTCCTGAAAGAGCCTCAGCCTTACCAGAGTTCCATGCAGTAACTGGAAGTGACACTACAGGACAAATCAGTGGTGTGGGGAAAAAGCGAGGATTGAATTTTTTTTATGAAAGCTCCACCTCCTATCATTGATGCTCTTAGCCAGCTTGGAATTGGTAATGAACCATCCAGAGAGGTCATTGAAAAGTGTGAAGAGTTTTACTGTATGTTACTCAGCTCGAAAGACATTTCGGCAACTGATGCATCTACTCTAAGATGGAAAAAATTCAAAAGACTATCCCCTAGCCAAGGTGTGGAAAAACTACCACTTACATCTGGTGCATGGAAACAGCATACACGGAGGGCACATCTTCAAGCAAATATCTGGGCTCAAGACTTGGTTCTAAACCCTGAAATTCCAGATCCATGCAAACTAGGCTGGACCAAGGAGGGTGGTGTATTTGTGCCTGTACTGTCAGAGATTCAGGCTGCACCAGAAGCTGTAATAGAACTATTTTGATGCAACTGTGGTGTGAGCAAATGTGCCGGTAGATGTACCTGTAAGGGACACAATCTTGAATGCACAGAGTTGTGTAAGTGTGAAGCTGATGAGGACTGTTGTAATACACATACTGTTACTGATGAAATTGATGCCTAATGTACAATTGAAACACGTGTGTTTTTGTTCATTTATTCACACACAAAAACTTTCCTAATGTTATGAACAGTTCAACATTAATGAAAAGTCACACCAATTTGTACAGGTATGTGCCTTTATTTCACAAATAGCTCAAAATCTCAAGTAGCAAAGTCATTAATTATACACTATTTGAATTCCTTGACATCAAAAAGGTACTTGTAGAGACTAAACGTTTGTTTTTATGTTTTCTAGAAGCAAAGATATATGACAAATTGATAAAAATAGCAGCCATTTTGAATTTCAAGACGGATGTCTAAATAAGTGTTTGAATTTCAAGATGGATGTAGAAGAAATGTTACCAATGGATATATTTGATTTAGGTTGTTCTTCATTCCTAATTTCACAAACTTGTGTAAAACAGATATGCAAACACCAAGAACAATTTACATAACTATGTTTTGGTGGCCATTTTGTTTTGTATTTTAGAAGGTCTAAAATTCAAAATTGACATTGGAAACTGATATACATGTATTTGGAATCAGCATATCTAAATTAAGTTAAAAAGTTTGATTCCTCAAAATGACCCAATGATGTTCTATTGCTTATGGAATTGGGAGTGTGAAAAGTCACGATAGCCCCACCCCTACCCCCACCCCCCCTTTTTAATATTTTGTATAGAAGGTACATTCCTTCACTTTGGGTGGGTAATTTATCAAGTTCAAATATTGAGCATTTTAAAGGGTTTTATTCTTAGTGACAGATGTGTTGTTAAAAAAGAACTGATTTCACAGTGTGACAAAAAGGGGGTACATATTGGTACCCCCAGTACTAACTCCCTAATTAATCTATCATACTCAAAATTTCTCAAAAACTACCTGTCTAAAGAAAGAAATGTTTTATTTAACGACGCACTCAACACATTTTATTTACGGTTATATGGCATCACACATATGGTTAAGGACCACACAGATTTTGAGAGGAAACCTGCTGTCGCCACTACATGGGCTACTCTTCCAATTGGCAGCAAGGGATCTTTTATTTGCGCTTCCCACAGGCAGGATAGCACAAACCATGGCCTTTGTTGAACCAGTTATGGATCACTGGTCGGTGCAAGTGGTTTACACCTACCCATTGAGAATTGCGGAGCACTCACTCAGGGTTTGGAGTCGGTATCTGGATTAAAAATCCCATGCCTCGACTGGGATCCGAACCCAGTACCTACCAGCCTGTAGACTGATGGCCTGTCACGACGCCACCGAGGCCGGTCTACCTGTCTATGTCTCCAAAGTAACCAATGCTTAAAACAGGCCACAAATGAAAAAATTAATGTGATACAGGGGTTATTTTGAAACAAGGCCGTATTTTGGGGGTAAAGGGACCATTGAAACATTTGAACCCCCTGGTAGGTCGTATATTCAGATTTTGTAAATACTTCATATTTGATCATGTAGAAGACTACAAATACTTTAATTTGAGTGGTAAATAATCATTCTAGCATGACAATTGGCCATGTTATAACCAATTACCTATAAGTTATAGATTTTTGGACAAATCGTCACCATTTTGAATTTCGAGATGGCTGCCGTGATTCGATGACTGAAAAAAATTTAACCAATGGATTTTTTATTCAGGCTGGTCATGGGAACATACTGCCAAAATTTCATCAACTTGAGCAAAAAGGACAGCAAGCATCAAAAATTGAACATAACTAACTGGACTATAGTGAAATATTTTCCATTTCTGCATCCCTGTA
>NC_054704.1:29903022-29943022 GCF_016097555.1 Gigantopelta aegis
TGTTAAAACAAGCCGAGAGAAAATTCTTTATATATATATTTTAACCATGTGTTTTAAGTAGTAAACTAGATTAGTGTATGCATATTTTGTGATAAGCCTTAAATTAGAACTTGCCATGTGTAAGCAGTTGATTAAACTTATTCTATAGCGAACGAGTTAAAGTAGTGTTTAATAATGTTTATAATTATATAGGGATATCTGTCTTCTAAGACGAATATTTGATTAGGTTTGATAATACAAATAAGTAAATAACTAAATCAGTTATTAATCTACTTTATTATTAAGTGTATATATGAATATATTCTATGTGTATATTTTATGTGCTCCTATTTATAAGTGGTATTTTGTTGACAGGTTATCAATGATGTAGCACAACCAGCATCATTATTCAAACGACCTGACCCACAGTCGGTAGGTTAAATATTTACTTATATGTGATGTCGTGATTCTGTGTGTTATAGAATATACAGACAGGTATTTATATAGTTTTATGACGTGCTTAGCACATGCTTATAGCAATGATGTGATACTTAAATTAACCTTTGAATTATAATTATATTTGATTACCCTAACCCTCAACCCTAACTAAAAATAATAATGGAGGGGACCGGGCGGATATTATACCATGTCCTTTTGTTATTCCAGGGTCGTTATTTGTGTTGATGTATGTTATACATGTACATCGGGATCTTCACATCCCTCCAGGTGATCCCCGAATAAAGAACTTAAACCCATCTGAAGTCTTCTGTGATATATATAGAACATTCGGTAACACACACAACTGTGATTCGTTTCAAGAAAATACGAGTGCAATCTTTTTATTTAACATTAGAAGGAAGCCACCACTACGGGAGTTTTGAAAAGAGATAAGATGCATTAAAACAAACTGTTTCTCATTTTCCGATGATAATCAGGAAATTAGTTCAGTGTCTTAAAAGAACAACACTAAATCGATATTTTGGATTAACATGGTATTTATTTTAAAGATATTTCTGTATATATAGCTTCTTTACTAAAGTTTGAAACCTAAATAGTATCGCCCGATATTTTTAGAATTTGTATGCTCCCCAATAACGCTATAAAAGGCGAAGTGTAATTGGTCGATATTTAAATTGTCACCTGGACATGGGAGTCCATACAATGCTGTTAGATCTACTGGCAGACAGTAGAACTAATGTTAATCAGATTGGATAGTATCCGACTAGTATTCTTCTTTTACTTCTGCGATCCCAAAGCCATGTCCAGACTTCCAGTCGTATTCTCACCAGGAAGTCTGCTGTCTGTCGAAGGGACGTCGCCGATCCCAGAGTCTCGAACTTAAGAATTTGTGTCCCACGGCAATTTTTTTAAAGAATTGCCATGGGTGAAAATAAATATGACTGAAAGGTTATTTTGCTGTATGTAAACATATTTCAAATGTGAAAATGCTAAATATTGGTAGATTATGAGGAGTACAAAACCTGGTGTACGGCAATATATTTTGCCATTGTTGAGAACTAAATATAGACATTCATCAGAGTGTGCAAGTTTGCTTGGGAGAGAAAACGGCAATGCCCGCTTTTGAGTCTATCTGCTTCAGGGTTTCAAGGTAATCCTTTTCTTTTCCCACTTCATTGCTCTTTATGATGGTTTCACCTCTGAGTATGATTGGCACGCCACGATTGAATATTGGGATGGTATCCACTGAAGGAGTAAGTATCTGAATGAAACTCGAAAAGATATATTTGGTCAAAAAAATGTGATGGAATCATTTCGATTCCATCCAGAATTTTTATTACAATTTTTACGTGATACTGACTTTTACTCTAAATTTTAATTTGTTCTATCTGTGATATTTGTAATTTTACACAGTTCTTTACACTGTGTTTGTATTTGACTCTTGAACTTTTATATTGATGTTGATCATTACTTCATGTTTTGAATTACCATAGTTTGACACCCAATAGCCGATGTATTTTTCGTGCTGGGGTCTCGTTAAACATTCATTCATTCATTCATTCATTCATTCATTCATTCCACTGAATGATCACGTTTGTTCTTTTGCTAAGGTTTATGAGGTTCCCTCCTAATAGCCAACATATTATGTTCACGTCCACAGACCCGAAGCCTCTGAAGCACAGATCTGCAGTCTGTAAGAAAAACAGTATTGGGCGAGAGATTGTCTTTTGCATTTAATATCCGACTAGTATAACACATCTTAAAAGTAAATTCCTCATACTCACCACCGAGGCAGTTATGCAGTTTATTAAATCGTCTATTTTGGATACGTTTGTGTGTATTTGTATATCATACTAAATGAATCCATTTGTGATTAATGAAGTAGGTACCCATGTATGTCTACTCTAAATGCGAACAAGAAGTGTTTAAACAGGTATGTCCTACACACTGACTTAAAACAGAATGTGTCCGAGCTACGACCTTATTTCGAAAATGTCATATTTTGCATCCTATTTCTGTTAATAAAGTGCTTATTGAAAACACAATATTTACAACGAAATCCAAGGAATACCAGCTATTATACAGTACTCGTTTAATACATCAAGGGTAATAAACAGACATTAGCGGTGATCTAAACACCAAGGGTGTCCGACTCTCAATCACTTTACCCTACCACACCGTATAACCAGCATTTGAAACAGCTGGAGGCAACAAGAATGTTAAGCAATCGCCAGTGAAATGAGTGAATACAGATGGATATGGATGCAGATATGTGAATTAAATATCTGTTGCTATTGTTATAACTAATTCATGTTTGTTTTAATGGGAAAATTTCCCGTTAAACAAAGTATACATACATACATACGTTGCAATAAAGATTGTATTGCATTTGCATTTGCATTTGCATTTGTATTTGCATTGCATTGAATTGAATTGAATTGAATTGAATTGAACTGCATTATATTGAATTGAATTGATTTGCATTGCATTATATTGAATTGCACTGCACTGCCATGTATTGTATTGCATTGCAGTTAAATTCAATTCTATTAAATTTAATTCGATTCAATTCAATTCAATATAATGCAATGAAATTCAGTTCAATTTTATTCAATATAATGCAATGCAATGCAATGCAATTCAATTAGTTTAAACAATATTTATTCCATTTACTGGTGGGATTGGTCGACAGGCTACAAGCCTATATTAGGACCTTTCCCTACATTGTTTTACAAACAAACTGATAAGAAGACAAGCAAAGTACAATTAATAAATAATAATAATAATAATAAAACATAGTAGATGAATAACATAAAAGTGAGCTACAGAAAGGAAAGGTACATACATAGAAATAATGCAGGTAGAGAAATGTAACAGTGTTAATAAGTTTCAAAACGTTTAGTGCTTACAATAAAGTCATAATGGATTTTAAAATGTCTATATTTTCCTGATTAGTTAGTGTAGATCGCCAAATAATAAAATGTTATAGTTAACATGTATAACATTAGTCCAGCAGTAGAGCAGATAACCTGGAAATTTAGTTCCCACAAAGTGTTTTTGCTGTTCTTATATCTTTGGAGGGTGCTGATTAAGAATCTGGATGATGCCACCCTGGCACCCTTGAGCGTTTTGCGTAATATGCAAATTAAGGTGGCCTTTACCGAAAGTTCATTTCTGTGTCCTAATTCACTTATTATACAAGATAAACGAACAAATATGGTGTCTACACCTATGTTTTCAGGGTCTCTGATTCAGATTAGGTCATTGCCGAAATGATCCAATAATTTGCATATGCATAATCATGCAAATGAGGGGCAATCATTAACAAAAATGCCTTTATACCAAAATCAATTTTATGGTAGATGATATAAGTAGACAAAGTATACTTATACCAAGGTTATCAGGGCTCTAGAGTCAGATTCTGCCATTGCCATTTGACAAAGTGGTCCCAAGATTTGCATATGCTTAATTATGCAAATGAGCACTGTCATAATTATGCATTATTTACACTATCCGCTGTGATACTGACCCTGTATATCTTCAACACATTGAACAGTTAATCCACGTTTCACATTTAGACCATCATCAAGTCAATATTTTCATCATCATCATCTTCTTCTGTTTCTGTTCCTTTCTGCGTATTGTATGGATTTAGGCACTGTGTTCCTCCACGACAGGTACAGAAGAATGTGCATGGTAAGTGCCCTGATCCAGACCCACATGTCAGAGAACTACACGGTTCATCAGTGGCACAGCCACAGCGAAGCAACTCTAGGACTTCAGGTGGCGCAAGGGCAACATCTGATGGAAATGTTTTAGGAGTAAGAGTTTTTGTGGTTTCATCACGTAACCATCCGTATTTTGTGGGGTCAAATGATGGGAGATCTGGTTCAGGGGCTGACTTCCATACTGCTACTTGAATATGTGTGTGGAGAACATTTCCCCTGAATGACTCATTGGTTGGCGATATAGATTTTAGTTCTGGTGCTGCAGTTATGTTTTTCTTTCCCATTTGCTTAGGCCACATTTCCACTCGAATTTCTGATAGATCACCTTTCGTTTTACTGCCATAGCATGCGCCAATGAACTCTGTTGCTTCCACTACGAATCAAGGTTTCCTAAATGGTTAAAAGTGTACCCTTCTTTCAGCTTTTTTTTACAACAATCCATATTCCGATTCCGTGCAGCGTTGCTACATTGTCACAGCCAGTGAAACAATGTGCAACCAAAATATGTGGCACTATGTTTATACTGTTCTTCACAGATGCTTGTATATCAACTAAGGCCCTCTCGGAACTTGTACCTTCCATTGTTATATTACAGCTCAGATCCTGTTGATTGCTAAACTATATTAGAAGAAAACAAACGTCAGTGTCATCACTCCTCACGCCATTGTTGGCTAAGTTTAACACCTGGTACACCATTGTTACATCTGCTTCCTCATGGGTTGTTCTGAGATCATCTCGTTTCCTCTGATGTCCACTGAACAGTTCAACAAGAATTGGTTCGCGACCTGATATAATGAGCCTCTGCTTTGTTGGTTCGCCATTAGCCAGTGCTTTTTCTATCAACTGCTCACAGATAATGTCTATCAGCTGAATCTTGTTTTCATTGACTGTCAATACTATCTTTTGTGGTGATAAAGGCCTTGACAGATTCAGCCAATGTCGACGGCTCGCATGTTTGCCCGCTCTAGCTCCGCGTGTCACACTTTTTATGCTATAGTCATAGTACCTGTTAAAGGTGAGGTAGACATCTGAAAGTGCTGCCTTACCCATGACATACCCAAGGAAGTTGTTGACGTAATCTTTTACTGTCCCTTTCTCCGGCCAATGCAGAGTCCACAAAATTGCGCACCCATCAATGACTGTAGCATCTACTTTCTCTGTTAAACGAGCAGAGACACCGGCCTGTAGTCCTAGCACTCGGGAATAAATTAGATTGACGTCATATATATCTTTGTCTCCTACTCGCACAGATTTTTTGGAAACTTCCAGTGTTACGACTTGCTTAGAAATTGGTGTGTTGAAACCGGCAGGCCAGGTTTTTTCAAACAATGCCAACTGGGCATTCCCTGTTTCCACAGACTTATCGACATTGACAGATGGTGGGGCAAATCTACCGGTGACGATGTTAATTATTTCTTCTGGTTGGTCAGTAGGATCAAGTGGATCAGTGCACATCTGGAGTTTGCTTCGGATGTTCTGCATGTCCTGCTTGTCAGACCTTATTCTATCTGGCTTCTCCTCTGTGTGTGTCGATACCTCTGCCTGCGGCTGTCTTTGGGTCATGTCCGCGACATCATTTACAACTCTGCAGCAGATATGCATGCTGAGAGCCCAGCGTTTCAAAGTTGATGGCTTCAGTGTAATGCCTATGATGACCTTTGGTCCATGTCCATATCGCATGAAAGTATTCTCAATATACATGTCTGACCAAATCCCATTCCATATGCCTGGCTTGTGGCGCATTGCGTGCTCCCCTTTCTTGAATTTTTGTAGAATGTCTTCAGGAAGTTTTTCCATAGATCTGAGGTAGTATAGTATAGTATACGCCAGCTGCAAAGAAGTAAGGCAGCATGTTTTTTAACTGCCCAGAGATGCAGAGGCCAATCACCCTCACGTTCTGCCCGAACGAACATCACCATGAGAAGTACCGGCATGATCAGACCGTCAACCCACAATCTTGTTGTCTTACTCTGTTGAGACAAAGAATCCAGTGAAATCAGCAGATCATCATAGCATTCAAGTTTATCAAGAACTGTGGACAAAACTTCTTCAGTGACAATACGTAGTGCCCTAACATTCTGGGGGAACTTTTTCCCTGAGAGCATATTTTGCACCCCACCAAAACTTGATTTCATAACATCATCAAGACCGCCATTGGCCATCAAGACCCCTACACATCCAACGAAACTCATGAGGAGATGCATACCACCTAGTCTAGGAATGAAATGTAAGAATCTGTCCTGGTAGACCCACTTAATGTTTACTGCAACCCTGTACAATTGCTGATCATTGGTGAATACCGTGACCACTTGTCCACAAGCACTGGTAAGTTTCTGGGCCTCAACCATTGCAGTTAACATAGTATCTGGGTCGGCCGGATTCATATCAATTAAAGGACGGTACACTGCTTTGGTAGCTGGTTGCATACCTTGGCCCTGTTCCCTTGACCGTGCTGTGTTAAAACCATTGAATTCAGGAGTGTGCAGATGTAAATTTCTTCAGAAAATCAAAAACCAAACATTTCGCTCGGTTGAGAGTTACAGCTTGTTGAGCTAATACACGCAATGGCAAGACACTGCGCATAGATTCACTTTCTGGCATGACTGGGTTTATTGTTTAAACTTAGTTTCTCTGTAATTACTGACATTGTCATTGTATTTTAACTGTGTTTACTGTAAATCAATTTATTACATTTTCAGTATCAGTTGGTGTTATTATTTGTTGGTTTCACGCTTAAAGGTCATTTCTACCATAACACTCGCCATAGAATCAAATAAAAGCAGATCCATTTAATGTGACCAATCATTATATCAAATACAATTCTGACAAAATATTTGTGCATAAACAAGTTAATTTCACCCACAAAGCATACAAATGCAGACATAGTCATATTGTATCTTTTATCAATTATACGGTAGGATTTGACAATAATAGCATTTTTGGTAATGACGACCCCTCATTTGCATAATTATGCATATGCAAATTGTTGGATCATTTTGGCAATGGCCTAATCTGAATTAGAGACCCTAAAAACCTAGGTGTAGACACCATATGTGTTCGTTTATCTTGTATAATAAGTGAGTTAGGGCTCAAAAATGAAATTTCGGTAATGGCCGCCTTAATTTGCATATTATGCAAAACGCTCAAGGGTGCCAGGGTGGCATCATCCAGATTCTTTATCAGTACCCTCCAAAGATATAAGAACAGCAAAGAAACTTTGTGGGAACTAAATTTCCACGTTCACCCACAATACAGCATTTCACTGCTGGACTACATGTAGATATTTCTGTAGATGGGTATTTCGATGCACCCTGAACAGAGGGCAATGACACAAGAAATGTTCGGCATCTTCCACATGATGCTCACAAACACATTTTGGATTATCCAAGATATGACGCTTAAATGTATTACCATTTAGGTTACTGTTACCCATTCTAAGTCGACAGTGAACTATCTGCTGACGTCTTTCGTCATAATAAAAGTATGATGGGATGGGTTCAGTTACATTAATTGCATGTTTGAACCTAGTTAGTGATTTACAGTTTTTGATGTTAGAAGACGTATTATTCCATAATTTAACTGACGAAGGAAAGAACGAATTTCAAAGAGCGTTGTACGACAAAAGTAAGTATTCAAGTGATCTGCATTACGTAAAGAGTATGGATTTGTTTCATCGATAGGTCGTGGTAAAAGAAGAGCTAAGTTATTTGACAGTTTAAACATCATGCATAATTTGTGTATCTTCATAAATAAGATCGTGTGAAGTTCCTCTAACAGCACCATAAATTGTTCTAAGAGCATCTAACTGAATATTTTCAAGGTTTTGTGTTAACTGAAAGGAAGAGTTATCTCAAATAATATCAGCATAATCAAATACTGGAAGAATACATGACTTATATATTATTTCTAATGACTTTCTAGAAAGACGATGTTTAAAAGACCTGAGGCATTGCATTATATTGAATTGAATTGAACTGCATTGCATTATGTTGAATTGAATTGAATTTCATTGGATTGCATTGCATTGCATTATATTGAATTGAATACATGGGTCAAAATAGGAATCTATACACAAGCAAGGATATCTTATATCGTATCGTCAGCTATAGTATCGTGATACGCATTTTTACATGGATTAAAATTAATATTGTGAGTAGAATGATGTGAATTCATGGCAAACATGTTTCAAGCTAGCTAATTTTTCTCGAACATCGCCATAATTTTTGCCCGAATGCGAAGATTTACTTCAGCACTGTATGGGTGTGCGTTTCGTACATGTATATATGTAGTAAAAAGTCATCCTCGCTATCAAAAAGTCTACAATGGTCTTACGATATCGTAGCGCTAAGATATAGCTCCGAAAACCTGGACTGTTTAGTACGGGGAAAAAACGTAAGACAACATATTCTACGTCCTATCGCTCGAGCGCTGCAATTACGTACGTACGAATTATTTATTTTTAGAAAATAAAATGAAATTTAACCTAATAAAAATATTGGGGCGGTCGGAGGCACGTTTGATGTACAGCCACTGATATTTTATGCTGAAAAATGTATTTGATGTGCGATTACAATCGTTATAAAGTCTGTTGGTCGGTGACATATAATCGTAAATAAAATGTGTTGAGTGCGCCGTTAAATAAAACATTTCCTTCCTTCCACTAAGCTGCGTAACCCAGTGGTAAAGTCTCATATTTTTAAAAACACACGTGCGTCTGAGAAGTAACAATTATGGAGTCGAGTTTTAGTCTATTTTTAGAGGGTATTTCACCATTTCAAAGTCAGACTCACGTTTCACTCAGTTGTAACTTTATCAAAATGTATTACAGGTTTGTATATTAACTAAACTTAGTGTGTGAATTTTCACGGGTTGAAACTAGGGTCTGTCCCTTTAAATATCAAAATTGAGTAAATATCAAAGATAATTTATGATATGACTTCGTTTCACTCTCGAAAGTGCACTGCAATGTATTATTATGTGATGAATATATCTATGTATGTGAGGGTTTTCGTCCTCTCGCGTAATAGCAACCCTAAAACTTGGTGTTGTGTGTGTGTGTCTGTGTGTGTGTGTGTGTGTGTGTGTGTGTGTGTGTGTGTTTAAAATGGTTACACGGATAATATGGGGTAATATTTAAACTGTATTAGGAAGAAGAGAAAGAGAGGGAGTCATGGAGAGAAATGGGAGAGATAGCAGAGTGAAGAATGGCCAGTCATGTGATCTTATGAGCAAAATTATGATATAGGTCGGGTCTTGCACCGGTAAGCACATTTTGTTCCTTTCAAAGTTTTGTTGTAAAATAAATTTAACATTATTACATATACTAATTATGACGTATCGTTTCTTCTTTATTAAATAAAAATGCATAACTGATGTTACTGTATTTTATTATACACGTGTGTTACAATAAAAGCGGTATAAAATTAACTAAATGTATCAATATTTTAAGAAATTAACAAATATTAAAATATATTAACACCAGTAGTCTGTTTATCAATATAACATTAAAATTGAAATATTGAGCAATAAATGACAAAATACATTTAATACAGTGTCCTCTCTTTTTATATCTCCTTTACACACGCGCGCACACATATATATATATATATATATATATATATATATTGTGTATTCATGGTTTTATCAGCTATGTTTCTGGACTCCGATAATCGGCACCATTCCCTAAAGGCTATGTCGGGTTTTTTATTCATATTTTTGGAGTAAAAAAATTCCCAAAATGAATGTAAATAATTCCCATTGTTTATTATTATATAAAATATAATTTGAAAACGAAACGTAACACTTGACAAACACCCCTTCACTGCCGTTTCATAATGCAAAATATATATATTAATTTGAATAAATACAAGTACATCATGCATTATATTATTTGTTTAATTAATTAGCTTAATTAATGAGATGTCTTTGGAATAAAAATGAAAATTCCCATATTTTTGGTAAAACAACTCTAAAATTCCCAGTCAAAACCCTGGGAGTTACGTCAAATTTGAGAAATAAAACCCTGGGAGTTACGTCAAATTTGAGAAATAAAACCCTTGGAGTTACGTCAAATTTGAGAAATAAAACCCTGGACCCAATTTCACAAAACATCGTAAGTCTAGTTTTGCACATAAACTACAACTACACCACAATTCTTATTACTATTATAGTACAATAGATATGATTAAACATACACATATTTCATTTTCTTTTGTCTTTAAAATGCTCTATTTTCCTTAATGCTGTAATTTAATTCGTGAAGTAGGTGCCAGACACTTATAAATGTATGCCCGGTATAACTGCTAGTCGCAGACGTAAACTTACGATGTTTTGTAAAATTGGTCCCTGCTATTAAACACTATATCCAATACATAGCTTCACACTAAAAACGGGTCTTAGCTTTAGGTGCATGTTAATTTCTTCAATAAGGTGCGGGGGTGGCAACACGGTCGATATTTCCCTATGAAAATGAGTCCACCGGTAAATGTTAAAAAAATATAAGCTGCTCCAGAAAGTTAATTCTAAGTTTAAAGGTAACCCCAAACCTATCCCTAACTCTAATAATAGGGATCCATTGTATGCAAGTTATTGAGAAACATATTTTATTACTTAAGCAACAAAAAATATTGGTCACAAGTTTGCCAATTTACTAGGCCCTCTCCTATATACATACATATATATACTTACATACAAGGCACTATTAATGGCGACAATATACATATAATAGTAATGTATACAATGACATATATGTATATACACATTTATAATAATAATCAAACTGAGGAAAGAACAATATTATATACAGTATTTTGAAAAGAAATACTGATTCAATGATTAGACTCCTTTTAATCAAAATAATGTCATTGTTTAATAGTTTTGGACACAAATAAAAATACGTAATAACACATGACATATAAATATTCCTACTATACTTATAAGGTCCTCATAAATGCTTTTAAAGCAATATATACATACAGTCGAACCTGTATATAACTGTCACTTAGGGACCAGGCACAATGGCCATAATGGACAGGTGGCTGTTATATACAGTTAAACGAAAACACATATAAAATAATTTACTGTAAAAAAACAACAAAAAACCCATTACTAAAATGGAATGCATAAAGTATAAAATAAGAAAGAGAAAAACTATTTTTTTTATTACATAATGTTTTTAAATTCAAATCATGTATATGTAAGTGTAATACCATGCAACATATATACAATAATAATAATAATAATACTCGTGCAATCATGCTATTCTCTCTCTGTCTCTGTCTTTCTCTCTCTCTGTCTCCCTCTCTCTCTCTGTCTCTCTCGCGCTCTCTCTCTCTCTCTCTCTCTCTCTCTCTCTCTCTCTCTCTCTCTCTCTCCACTCACTCACTCACTCACACACCCACTCACTCACTCCAACAAAATATTTCACTTTTAAAACTATTTACACCTGAACTCCATATAGGCGTTCTGGGCTTTTTAGCCCCGGGGAGGCAGTATCGTGTCTGCTCAAAGGAAGGCACCCCCCCCCCCCCTCCCCCAAACACACACACAACTCGGACGCCAATGTGGACTCCACTTCATCGTACACATATTTCACAATACAAGAGTTCAAGATGACTGGGATATCTGATGTATAATACTGCTTCATCGCCTATCACAATTCATGTGTTTTATCACCCTTAAGGTGACAACACACGATACGAGTACCTCGTACAAGAATAGCTGATTGTGACAAGAAACACATAAAAATTCCATCGGCTCGTATGCAATCGCCTATTCTCGTACAACGCACTCGTATCGTGTGACGTCGCCTTTACGGTCAAGAAAATCACATAGAACAGTAATACTACTTGCCGGCCAGTTATGATCTAATTAATGTTAAGAAGCGGTTGGATTTTTAACATCATTCATCGGTTATACATGGTTTACACCGACCAATTAGTTTTAGATAATACAATGAATCTGTTCGAGTCAGTAAATGTGTAAAAAAAAAAAAAAAAAAAAAAAAAAAAAAAAAAAAAAAGAGAAAAAAAAAGAGAGAAGTATTTCACTTTTATAAATATTTACATCTGACTACCATAGGCGTTTTGAGCATCGCATTGTTTTCACCAACCAGTGGTCACCACTGTTCACGTGATATGCCATCATTGTTCACATGTGATAGGTCGTCACTGTTCACATGTGATAGGCCATCACTGTTCACATGTGATAGGTCGTCACTGTTCACATGTGATAGGCCATCACTGTTCACATGTGATAGGCCATCACTGTTCACATGTGATAGGCCATCACTGTTCACATGTGATAGGCCCTTGCTGACTCCACTACACCTTAGACTTATTTCACAATCCGCAAGTTCGTGGTCACTGATAGATTCGTTTGTTGATTGTCGATCATGATCAGTTTCTTTCACAACAGATAAGTTCAAGGTTACTGAAAGATTCATTTTATAATACTATTTAATGGCCAGTCATGTCCAGTCATGTGATCTTATGAGCAAAATTATGATATAGGTCGGGTCTTGCACCGGTAAGCACATTTTGTTCCTTTCAAAGTTTTGTTGTAGTTAATTTAAAATCAGTCCTTCACATTTAAAAATGTCTGACAATCCGCAAATTCAATGTCAGTGGTAGATTCACTGTAATACTATTTATTGGCCAATCATACGATAGTATGAGCTTGTGATTTAAACAATATTTATTTCACAAAAGAAATGGATTGGCAAACAGGCCATTGGCCTATATTAATGCTCTCCAAACACACTTTGTTACATACAATTTATAATATACACATATATCAGTTTACATGTTCTTCAGAGAATTAGAAACAATTAAATAATTTGCACTCAAACATAAAAACTTGTCTAAATGACCATTAAATTAATATACTTGTCCATGCGTACACGTACCCACGTACATAAATATACCCGATTTCCTAAGATTAACTTACATTAGTGATTCTCGCCCACAGTACAATTGCCAAACTTTCAAGTGACAATGTGATGTAGGATAAATGGCTTTAAGAAATTAAAACGTGAAGCGTTTTGACAATTCGAAAAAGTTATGAATATATTCTGCTATACGTAAATTAAGGTCCAGAGGGTAATCATTATTACCATATAGCACTGTATGGAGATCAAAACCACCATTATAAAAATACATTGTTGTACGAAGGTTATCATATAGAGGACAGACAAATAGGAAATGTAACGTATGTTCATATGGGTGTCCACAACTACAAATGGAATTATCATAAATATGTCTTGTATTTCTATGAGCGTTGAGGTCACTGCATTCTAAACGAAGTCTACAATGAATTATTTGATTTAAGTGTGATCCGAATTCTAAAAATGTCTTATTTAACCAATTTATCTGCGGGAATATACAATTTTAAAATTTTTTAAAAGGTTCTATTTGTCTTATATTTTCATCAATACTATTCCACTCACGAACTGCTGAGGGTAAAAATGATTTTCTGTATAATTCTGTTCTTGCGTGAATATATTGCAATTGGTCAGCATTACGGAGTGAGTGATTTCCAGAAACTGTTTGGGGTACCAGCAATGATAAATACTGTGGAGTTATGCCTTTAACCATTTTATAAAAGGTACATATTTTGTGAATTACACGACGTTGGTTTAAAGGACTGAATCCAGTTTCGCTATAAATTTTCTCATGGCTTGTTCCCCTAACAGCACCACATATTGTACGGAGGGCGTCCAACTGATGTGTTTCTAATAGATTTGCTTGGGCTTCTGTACAATTATCCCAAATATAATCACAATAGTCAAATACTGGCAAAATAAAAGATTTATATAATGTTTCTAATGTTTTCCTTTTTAGACGATACTTTAAACTACGGAGACAATTTATCATTGGGATAACTTTATAAACTAGCTGTTCTATGTGGCAATGCCACTGGCCGTCCATTTGGAATGTAAGACCAAGATGTTTATGATTGTTTACATCAGTTATTTTTTAATCTCCTAAGAATGTATCTGGTTGGATCTGCTTGTGGATCTTTCTAGAAAATGTTATTGATTCTGGGGTTTTCTGGTAAAAATTTAACCTGCCACTTCTCTGCCCAGCTTGATAACAAAGTAAGATCCGAATTTATTGTACGACACCCCACTTGATAATCATCTAAAACTACATAGAGAGAAGTGTCGTCTGCAAATAATTTAATATTACTCTCAATATTCTCCACTATATCATTTATATAAACTAGAAATAAAAGTGGCCCTAGCACTGATACCCATTGATCACAGTCTTCTGCATTCGTTTTCTAAGTAACTTTCAAACCACAGTAAAAGTCTTCCACTAATTCCCTTAGTCTGTAATTTATATAATAATCCTTTATGCCACACACGATCGAAAGCCGTACTAATATCACAAAATACCGTTTTGACTTCTTTGCCCTCATCCAATGTTTGTAAAATAAAATTATAAAGATCGGTCAATTGACAATGTACAATTACCAGACCTAAATCCAGATTGCAAATAAGATATTATATTGTTTTCCAAGAAGAAATTGGATACATATTTTAAGACACACGTTTCGAATATCAGGAAAAATGAAATACATTAATATTAAACAATTTTGTAAGTGGTTTGATTAAATGTTTTCCGAAAATGTTAATAATTCTATTACCAGTCATATCTGGACCGATAACTTTTCTTACATCTAATGACTTCATTATATTGTTTAACTCTTCTTCTTTTATTGAGATATCACTCAATTTGTTAATGGCTTTATATTTATCTGGTACATCTTTATCCGGATTTTCAACTCTGGCTTGAGTAATAAAATAATCATTAAATATATTTACAATATCTTCCGCCTCTTCATAAACAATTCCACCACATTCGATTGATGGCATCGTATATTTGGAGTTATCCTTTTTATTTAAATATTGTTTAAAGACCTTCCACCAAACTTTTACTTCCATGTTCATTATTTAGAACATTATCCAATTTTGTATTATAATCAGCTTTAGCTTTACGACAATTTGCAATTACTTTATTTCGCGCCTCCCTAAAGGACTCCCAGTCCTTCGGTGTATTTCTATCTTTAGCCTTCTTGTGAAATTTATTTAGTTTTCTCATTAATTTTCTAATATTTCCATTCATCCTCGGAGCATCATTACGCCAAATAGTAACAGTTTTGTGTGGAATAAATTCATTACAAAAATGTGTTATATTATCAATTAATAAGTTTGCTATAATATTTACATCTTTACTAATAAATATACTTTCCCAATCATAATTTTGTAAACTATTTTGTAAACCTTGGTTATTGGTATTTTTATAATAATAAATTACTCTTTGGTAACAATTTGCTTTTTTAGTTTTAAAATTGAGATGAACGTACGTAGCACAGTGGTCACTACAAAATGGAGGCAATACACCCTTTTCGAATACCATCTCAAGGGACGAGACAAAAATCAAATCGATAAAGAGTTCTAGAAGTTGGTGTGATCCGTGTCGGCTCTGTAATAATCTGATACAATCCAAAGAACTGACCAAATTGATCAATATGAGGATGGAATGGACGTAACAAATCTTCATTAAAATCACCCATGACAACAATTTTCATCATCTTATCATTAGCAGATTGTATGAGCTTGTAAATGATATAGATCGGGTTTTGCACCGGTAAACACATTTTGTTCCTTTCAAAATTTTGTTGTAGTTAATTTAAAATCAATCCTTTACATTTGACAATATTTGTATAGTTCAAGGTCATTGGAAAACTCACTTTATAATTACTACTTATTGGCCAATCATCTGATCTTATGAGAAAAAAAATGACATTGTCCGGGTCTTGCACCTGGTAAACACATTTTTTTCTTTCAAAATGTTGTTATAGTTAATTTAAAACCAGTCCTTCACATTTGAAAATGTTTGACAATCAGGTAGATTCACTTTATAAAACTATTTATTGGCCAATCATGAGATCTTATGAGCTTGTAACTGATATAGGCAGGGTTTTGTACTTGTAAACACATTTTGTTCCTTTAAAAATGTTTTTGTTGTAGTTAATTCAAAACCAGTTCTTCACATTTGAAAATGTCAGGTACTAAATCGCTCCCCTCGGAAGCACCAGGCGAGTGATTATAAAAGAGTATTATAATAAATCAAATCCTGGGGATGGGTGGCGCCGAAGCACACCCAGGTCAAACAATTAGCAGGGTGGGTGTTATTGTCCTACGTGTAGGTGCATAATTGAAAAAACCCACTTTTGTGCACGATCGAGCCCCTCAGATGTGAAGGATGTTATTAATTCATTTAAACATAAATTGTACATGTACGTTAATAGTTTTCTTCTCCTATAAGCCCCTCAGATGTGAAGGACTTTATTAATTCATTTAAACATAAATGGTACATGTACATTAATACTTTTCTCCCTCTACGTAGCCGACCGGTTCCTGTTCAGTCATGTCGTTGAACATGTTAAAGAGGTGTTCAAAGGTTGGCCTGTCCTCTGGAGTTTTCTTCCAGCATTTTAGCATGGTTTCATAGTACCAGTCTTTACATTCCAAAGTGCCACGTGGCTTTGGCATGCGGTAGTTAGTCTCCACTTTTGTTAGAACCTCGTGGCCTGTCATTCCTGAAAAATAAATAAAATGAAAGGAATTCAGGGACGTACCTCGTCTAAATTAACTAGGGAGGGGTGGATTAGTTATAAAATAATCTGGGAGCAGTTATATAGTCTTCTCCAGCTAAAAATGGCTCTTTTAGAGACTTTTGTGGACTGGAGCCAGCTGCATTTCAAACATTAGCTCGGGTATCCTCTAGCCCTCTCTATGTTGTCATATTAACATGGGAGGGCTAGAGGACACTCGAGCTATTCAAACATGTACCGTTAACAATATTTAACAGGACCATTACGGACATACGAATATGCAGTAACGTCATGCGTCGTTATTCCAGGATGTTCGTTGTGTATTGTGTATTGTGTGTATATGATTGGTGCCCTTTTATTGTTACACACACACAAAAATGAAAAAAATGTCGGCGTAGCCTAATGTCCATGAAAGAAAGAAAGAAATGTTTTATTTAACGACGCACTCAACACATTTTATTTACGGTTATATGGCATCAGACATATGGTTAAGGACCACACAGATTTTGAGAGGAAACCCGCTGTCGCCACTACATCGGCTACTCTTTCCGACTGGCAGCAAGGGATCTTTTATTTGCGCTTCCCACAGGCAGGATAGCACAAACCATGGCCTTTGTTGAACCAGTTATGGATCACTGGTCGGTGCAAGTGGTTTACACCTACCAATTGAGCCTTGCTGAGCACTCACTCAGGGTTTGGAGTCGGTAACCTACTGTGCTGGACAGACAGCCTAAATAGCTGAGGTGTATGTGTCCAGGACAGCGTGCTTGAACCTTAATTGGATATAAGCACGAACATAACTATAAACAAACAAACAAACATTCACAGCTGTTTAAAATTCTTCTAAAATACAAATTTGTAATATTTAACTGTTGAATATCATTCGTTCATGTTACTTAAATTTCCGTACGTGGGTCGAATACGCACGCCATCATTGTGTAGCCCTCCTTGGGCTATTTTTTGTTCCAGCCAGTGCTCCACAACTGGTGTAACAAAGGCCTTGGTATGTACTATCCTCTTTGTGAGATGGTGCATATACAAGATCTCTTGCTACTAATTGAAAAGAGTAGCCCATGAAGTGGCGACAGCGGGTGTACTGTCTCTATATCTGTGTGGTCCTTAACTATATGTCTGATGCCATATAACCGTAAATAAAATATGTTGAGTGTGTCGTTAAATAAAACATTTCCTTCCTTCCTTCACTGTGTAGCAGGGAGAATATTATTTCTGTTAGTATCGTGTTTCTGTTCACATGTCTGTTCCAACGACGGCACAAGATGTCAAGCATGTAAAACACCACATTATGGGAAGGGTTCATAACCAGACTGGAATATCTTGACGTCGTAAAACTGTAGTTTGTCTCGAACTACCAATAACTCGAATTTGTTGGTTCAATCCTTTCAATATCAAAATAACATTTACCTCCACACTTAGAAGTGTCCTGATATAGCTCTAGAATCCCCGATCAAACATGCGGCATCAATGATCAGTATTTTATTTCTACTTAAATGAAACAAAACGATCTGGAAATAAAAACGATCAGGAAACAAACCTGGATACGGGGTAGCACCGAGGGTGACTAATTCATACAACAGAATTCCGAAAGACCAAACGTCGGATTTCACAGAAAATTTTCTGTTTAATGCAGCTTCTGGTGACGTCCATTTAATAGGAAACTTGGTATCTGAAAGCCAAAAGATAAACCTATACATCTCTATAATATTAAAGTTAAACCATCGTGTATATTTTATATAATTAATAATTTAGATTAGACAGTCCAGTGGTTATTTTGTTTTACATGACATGCCATTCATTGATTTCCGCTGGCTGCAATCTGTAATCTAGATCATATACAAGTATAGTATTGGCGAAACTGACTCTCGGAGTGAGAGCCTCTGACTTGTTTAAATTGTAGGCCTTACAGGGTTAAAAATTAGCAGTTGCCCGGTCGCCCATGGCGACCTTTATTGGCTATGGCCGACCAAGAATTTTACAAAGGTAGTCCGTTAGGCGATCATCGATATTAGGGTCTGGCGAGTATGGTACCAGTTAAAGAACAAAGACACTAAAACTGAATCGAATGTGACAAAACACATCGCGTCTGTGTTGGCGCTAACTACAGCAGCAGAAGACATAGAACATGCTCTATATTTTAACAGCGCCAGATTCAACTTCTAAAAATAGAGCTCAAAACGTATTGAAGACATTGCATGTCGGCTTATTAGAATGGACTGAATACGCCATAATTATCTAGTAGAGCCACTATTTGCCAATTGTTATGCAATGTTATGGTGAAAAAGAATCATGTTTAATTAACTTACTTTATTCTGGAACAAAATCAAAATCTATCTTGTAGTTTTAACTCACACTAACGTGAGCGCGTGCGCATATATTCGAATAACAATGACCTTTTCCATTACTACAGCCCAGGGCGTATTCCAAAGGACAGTTAACTGATTGTCGTTGTCGATATTGTTTTAAATTTAAGCGATTTGCATTAAATAAGAACATATCAGATCTAAAGTCTTGACACCAAGATTTACATAATGACATAACTGTTCAAATATTACTGTAATAAACAATAAGTACACCGTTATGCTATGTAATAAAATAACGAAGTACATTATTATTTTTTGGTAAAATGTTTTGGGTTTTTTTACAGATTTATTTTTCTTTTGATATTTATTTTATTAGTAGCCTAGAACTGTAACATTTACAATATCCAAATTAAACGCACACGTGTGCAAGCTTCGTCCATTCCCGAGGAAATCCGATACCGGAGATTGTACCCCTTCTTGCATCGTCACAAAGAGGACTGTCACCCCAAGACTAGGTTTATATACTAAAGCACGCGCAGTTCTACCTTTATTCTCTTTGTATTGCAATGCAAGTCAAGCTGTATACCTCGGCTGTTCTAGCATTTTGTTTTCACCCCTGTATTAAAAATGTAAGCGATTTGCATTAAATAAGAACATATCAGATCTAAAGTCTTGACACCAAGATTTACATAATGACATAACTGTTCAAATATTACTGTAATAAACAATAAGTACACTGTTATGCTATGTAATAAAATAACGAAGTACATTATTATTTTTTGGTAAAATGTTTTGGGGATTTTTACAGATTTATTTTTCTTTTGATATTTATTTTATTAGTAGCCTAGAACTGTAACATTTACAATATCCAAATTAAACGCACACGTGTGCAAGCTTCGTCCATTCCCGAGGAAATCCGATACCGGAGATTGTACCCCTTCTTGCATCGTCACAAAGAGGACTGCCACCCCGAGACTAGGTTTATATACTAAAGCACGCGCAGTTCTACCTTTATTCTCTTTGTATTGCAATGCAAGTCAAGCTGTATACCTCGGCTGTTCTAGCATTTTGTTTTCACCCCTGTATTAAAAATGAGATTTAATCATCATAATTTAATGGTAATTTGTAAAGATTTATTTTTATTTATACTGGATTTCTTTCCTTTTTTTCAATTTTTTTTATTTGAGTTGGTATAGGTTTAAAACTTAATAATATGCTTTTATATGAATTTTAACTGTATTCATTATGAAGTTGCATGCCAATTCATCGGTTTCCTTATGAAGGAAACAGACTATATACGGTGAGCACATGATTATTATTCAACAAAGAATATTCTAGTTTTGATTTTGGCTGTGCATTTAAATTACAATGTGATAATTGGAGGGCTAGTTGAATTTGAAAAGGGCCAGTAAGATTTGTCTTCAACTGGCCCTGCTGGAGACCATGGCTTTCATGTTAATTTTCAACCCTGCGGCCTACAATGTATTAAACATGGTGATACTTACTATATGACACGAAAGCAGTTAACCTTGATAGTGAGAAACAAGTTTTAACTGTAGTTGTGTTAGCCATTTGCATTAGGAGGTGGTGTGAGATGGGACAGAGAGAGAGAGAGAGAGAGAGAGAGAGAGAGAGAGAGAGAGAGAGAGAGAGAGAGAGAGAGAGAGAGAGAGAGATAGAGAGAGAGAGAATAGCGTGATTGCACGAGTATGGAATACGTATACATGAAGAACGTATGGAATGTTTTCACAACATATGTTAATTGAAGTACAATATCTTATAAAGCAATTTATGTGTCAGCAGGACTGTACGAAGGGGACACATGCATCTCCAGAAACTTTAGACAAAATATCATTTTTATTTTAAAAATTCCCTTTTAGTCTATAGTATCCCAATAGCCGATGTATTTTTCGTGCTGGGGTGTCGTTAAACATTCATTTCTTTTAGTCTATAACTGGAGAATACTCTTTATTAGTGTGCGCTGATTCGTTTGGGGTTTTCACTACAACCCCTTCCCCTACTTATTCTAGTTTTTTAATTCTTGCATTTGGTACCTCGCTAATTTGTTCAGTCATTTATTTAGTTTAGTTTAATTGATGAGTTAAAACGTTTATACTTAAATTAACCCACATTATATTTTGCAAGTAGAATTTTCCACCCTTTTGTATATTCATTATTTTAAGTACACTTTCTGGTATTGTTATTTTTCTTTACATATAAAGGGGAAATGTTGCCACTAATCCGTTAATTTCGACTATTAATTATTTTTAAATTCCGACTGCAGTTTCTCTGTTGGAGGTTTGTTCATTTATAATCCTTCCCATAGAGTGCTGTTTCCTTACTAAGGTATTTGTACTATAATTTATTTCTGAGACGATCGTTTTCTAAATTGCACACAAACATAGTGGTTCGTTTTTGTTATTTCCAAAACATTTGTACTTTTTTCTTACGTCAAACCAAACTGTAATTATTTACAAAAAAGACAAAAAAAAACCCCACATTGTTCATGGAGGCTGGGACTGACTATACGTAACTTACTTTCATGGGCCTCGTAAATGTCATCATCTTCCAATATTCTCGACAGTCCAAAATCAGCCACCTTCACTTCCATACGACTTCCGACTAAAACGTTTGCTGCCCGCAAGTCTCGATGAACAAAGTTGTGTGACTCAAGAAAAACCATTCCGTCTGCAATCTAAACGAAAATAAGATGTACTAACTGTATTAGGACAATATGCACATCTGTTAGAATGTTTTGTGTGTCTAATAAGCCTATTTAATATCACCATTGTACAATTTTATATGCATTATCATATGCACAGGTAAAATTATAAAATAAATAAAATAAATAAAATAAATAAAATAAATAAAATAAAATAAAATAATGATTAAATAAATACTAACCAATTAGCCACATGCTGAGCTGAGGTAAATTATATTAAATCTAAGTCGGGGATGGGTGGGGTAGGGGAGGGTGTCGGAGTGCTGTGATGCACACCTCACTCTGCATTGACCAAGAAACCCAGTGTAGTCGATTCATTTCTTCTTCTGTTTTTCTTTTTAAAACTAAAGAAACCATATTTGTTTCTATACCTCATTTACAAACACAGCCCATGTAGAGAGGTGTACATGAGTTGTCTGTAATATAAGAAAAAGCACGATATTATTATATAACATTTAGTGAAATATCTTAAAATATCAGTGAAATAAAAGTGTTATCAGTCACTCAGCGACGATGATGATGATAACTAGTTTAACGTGCCCATATACCACTAGGGTTTCGAACACGTCCATCCCGAGTCCGACCTCCGATAAGATCGGTGGCCTGACTCGGGATGGAGGGGGGGGGGGGGGGGGGGGGGGGGGGGGGGGGGGGTTGAAACTGGGCAGAATTTTGAAAATAGCAATTAGTAAAGAAGTTAATAGATAAAATTAAAAAAAATAAAAAGGTTACAAGCCAAAAATAAAAAAAGAATTGACTGCTCGGTCGAATATTCATATAATTTGGAGCATTTTAGAAGGACAGTCCAAAATTAAATAAGAGAAAGAAGAGAGGATCGGACTATTTAATAATATTTAAAAAAAAGAAGTAATTTCGACATAAAATTTTGAACTCAGATCTAAAAGTTTAAAGTCCGATCCATATGTCCACGCGAGTGGCATCGTTAAGGCCGTTTGGGTGCACAGCATCTACGGGGAGGTGATGATGTTCCTCTCCTCAAAGTGAGGCACCAGTCTCCTGTAGCTGTGGGTGCTAAGGCAGTGGACCATCTGTGGGTACTGGGCGCCGGTGACGATCTTCATGATTCTGTGGATGGTGTTGTTATCCATGTCATGGCTGAGGAATCCCTGTCGGTAAAGATCATCCCGGCGCGACGTCACTACAATAGCTTCCACTCCCCGTAGTTTGATCGTGTGGATGGCGACCTGGTGGCCATCGGGAAACGTCTTGAAGTTTTCCTCGTAGACCCCGCCTGGCAGTCTGTCGGGGTCCGTGACGTCTCCCACCAAGTACTTAAAGTACTGGCCTTTGATCTTCCGCGCTGCCACTCTCCAGTCACCCGAAGAGGAAGTAGAAGGCCGCGTCTTGGCTGGTTGGTCCCCCGGGGGGGGGGGGGGGGGGGGGGGTCACGGCCTTCCTCTTGACAGCCCCAACATCCAGAGTCGCCGTCGCGGAGTCCCCCGTGGGTGGGGGTCTCGACGCAGACGAACGACGAGTGGGAACAGGTGACGCTGGTCGCGGTGCACTGGTTGGCTGCTCCACTTCCCGCATCTGCACAGTCGGTGCGGCTGGTTGGCGAGTCGCCTCCTGTCGCTCCGTCCGGATTGGTCGTGGTGGGGGCGGCGACGCAGACGGGACCGCCGCTGGCGGTTGAGCCGTCAGCTTTGTCCCCGCCTGAGCCGCCCCTGGCGCACGTTTCCTCTTCCTTGTTCTCTTCCTCTTGGCTGTAGCCGCGTCCCCATATACCAAAGTCACGGTTGCCCGTGACCCGGTGTACGCGACGCGGTACTCTAGCAGCAAGCCATAGCTAGCCATCAATCCCCCCAGGTGGGGGGGTAAGTCGAGAGCGCACGAAATTACGTCCAACTTCATTGCTAGTTCGACTGAGAGTCCTCAGCGACGATAACACATTTTAGAGTGAAAATTTCTCAATTTCACTCCAAAATGTGTTATCGTCACTGTAGAAAGAGTTATCTTCACTGTAAGAAAGCCGGAACTATTTTGCTGCTGGCATTTTAAAAAATAAAGGTAAATTGCCAAAAGTTATATAATTAATAGAAAATTTCATGTTTGTTTGTTTTTTGTTTTTTTTATCAAATATGATTTATATCATCTCGTGAAGTTTGCAATTATATCACACTCGTCGCGCAAGCACGACTCGTGAGATATGATTGCAAACTTCACTCGATGAGATATAAATCATATTTGACAAAAGACATGAAATATCCTCTGTTTATCATACAAAGTGAGCAGGCAAGTAAACCCTGATGATATATAGAGAATATTACATGAGTGTTCTTTAGATACCATTGATCTTACAGGAGCTGTAAGATAAATGGTATCTAACAGACACAAATGTTGTATTCTATTTCTTACATATCCTAAAAAACCCAGTTTTAAAATACATTTAAATGCCTTTTCAAACGAAAACCTATTTACGGCCCTTGCGATTATAGTTTTTCACAAACAAGTCCATTTCAGGTTATCTTGTACGTCACGGAGTGATCGATTCGACCGGGTTTTTGGGTTTATTTTTCATTCGATGGTATGGCATTGGTGACCTGGCCTGGTGCTTATAACACGTTTGGAGTCTAGACTCATCTCTAATAGAGTCTGAGACACTAATGCCATGGCAACGCCAAACAAATCGTATGCGTGTGACGTCATTAGAGATTGAGTCTGGACTCTAAAGTTTCACAAGCACGGGCCCTGGTCATCACCTAGGAGCAGCCAGTCGTATGTCTTTAAAATGTTATCGCACGTCAACCTTCGATAACTCGAATTTGAAGAGGACGACGAAATAGTTCGAATTTGAGGGAGTTCGAGTTTTCGAAATTCGTGTAGCACACTTCAAAATTAAAACTGCGTTACAAATGGATGATTTCGTTTTACTTGTAAGAAACGTGCGCTACAATGCCCCCTCTTCCTTACTCTGAACATTTAGCATTTCCAGTTTAAAAGCGAATTTATATAAAATTGGCAGGTCACCCCACCCCCAGCTACTGCTATATCTCTGCGTCTGTCTGTCTGTGTGTGTGTGTGTGTGTGTGTGTGTGTGTCTGTCTGTTTGTCTGTGTGTATGTGTCTGTGTGTGTGTCTGTTTTTGTGTGTGTGTGTGTGTGTGTGTATGTGTGTGTGGGTGTATGTAAGTGTGTGTGTGTGTGCGTGCGTGTGAGTGTGTGTGTGTGTGTGAGTGATTATGTATGTGTGTGTGTGTGTGTGTCTGTTTGTCTGTGTGTATGTGTCTGTGTGTGTGTCTGTTTTTGTGTGTGTGTGTGTATGTGTGGGTGTATGTAAGTGTGTGTGTGTGCGTGCGTGTGTGTCTGTCTGTTTGTCTGTGTGTATGTGTCTGTGTGTGTGTCTCTTTTTGTGTGTGTGTGTGTATGTGTGTGTGTGTGTATGTAAGTGTGTGTGTGTGCGTGCGTGTGAGTGTGTGTGTGTGTGAGTGATTATGTATGTGTGTGTGTGAGAGAGTGTATGTGAGTGTGCGTGTGTGTATGTGTATGTCTGTCTCTGTGTGGGTATGAGTGTAAGTCAGTGTTTGTGTGTGTGTGTGTGTATGAGTGATTGTGTGTGTGTGAGAGAGAGAGTTTGTGTGATTGTCTCTCTATGTGTGTGTGTGTGTGTGTGTCTGTGTGTGTATGAGTGTATGTGTGTGTGTGTGTTCCTGTCTCTGTGTGTGTGTGTGTGTGTGTGTGTGTATGTATGAGTGATTGTGTATGGTGTGTGTGCGTGTGACAGTGTCTGTCTTTGTGTGTGTGTGTGTGTGTGTGTGTGTGTGTGTGTGTGTGTTGCCATTAACAAGTTTTTTTTAAGCTACCTGGCACGCCATGTCAGTTATCCGTGGGAACGTGATGGTTTTCCGATTGTCTTCCTTCCTCAGGTAGTCTAGCAGCGCCCCGTTCGTCATCAGTTCTGTAATGATGTAGATGGGCTCGCTGTCCGAGCACACCGCCATCAGCTGAACGAGTTTCGGGTGACGCAGTTTGTGCATGATTTTCGCCTCGCTCAGAAATGCATCAGGCGTCATCGTTCCGGGTTTTAGCGTCTTTATAGCAACGTCTAGTGAGTTATGGAGTCTACCTGTAACCCCAATGAATTTTGTACAGTTAAATGTTAAATTGTTAAATGTTAAAATGAAAGGATTAGCAGCAAGGGATCTTTTATATTCACATTGTGGCGGGACATAACCCAGTGGTAAAGAGCTCGCCAGATGCCCAGTGGTAAAGAGCTCGCCAGATGCCCAGTGGTAAAGAGCTCGCCAGATGCCCAGTCGGTCTAGGATCGATTCCCGTCGTTCCAGTTAGTGCACCACGACTAGTATATCAAAAGCCGTGGTATGTTCTATCTTGTCTGGAATGGTTAAAGTTTGTTTTGTTTAACGACACCACTGGAGAACATTGATTTATTAATCATCGGCTAGTGGATGTCAAACATTTGGTAATTTTGACTTGTAGTCATCATCAGAGGAAGGAAGGAAACAATGTTTTATTTAACGACGCACTCAACACATTTTAATTACGGTTATATGGCGTCGGACATATGGTTAAGGACCACACAGATATATAGAGAGGAAACCCGCTGTCGCAACTTCATGCACTAATCTTTTCGATTAGCAAGAAGGGATCTTTTATATGCACCATCCCACAGACAGGATAACACATACCACTGCCTTTGATATACCAGTCTTGGTGCACTGGCTGAAGCGAGAAATAGCCCAATGGGCTCATCAGAGGAAACCAGCTACATTTTTCCTAATATCCTAATATTTTATATGCACTTTCCCACAGACCGTTAAGCAATATTGTGTAAATATACAATCCAGAATAGGGTACATTACCGTCAAATCACGCCCATGTCTGGGATGGAGTATATAAAAGATCCCTCGCTAATAATGGAAAAGTATAGCGGGCTACCTCTCAAAGGCTATAATTCAAAATTACCAAATGTTTGGCATCCAATAGCCGATGATTAATACATTAATGTGTTCTAGTGGTGTCGTTAAACAAAACAAATTTTATATGCACTTTCGCACAGACTGTTATGCACAGTTAAGTTTACACATTCGGGGCGGTATCTAGATCAGTCGGTAGAACGTTCGCCTGAAATGCTCGCGTCATAGGATCCAACCACCTCAGTGGACATATTCTCTGATCATATAGCCCATGGTATGTGCTATCCTGAATCTGGGAAAATTCATTTAAAAGATCCCTTACTAGTACTACTAACTGGGGAAATGTAGCAAACGTGTCAAAAATTACCAAATGTTTGCAACACATACATCAAACAGCCGACAATTAATAAATCAATGTGGGGTTGTTAAACAAACGAACATTTCACACACACACACACACACACACACATGCACGTGCACGCACGCACACGCACGCGCACACACACACTATAATCATATGTATATACATACATTAACACGCACGCACGTACGCAAGCATCCAACCAACCAACCAACCAACTACAGGGCCGTACCCTCCGGGGGGGCAGGGGGACATTTGACCCCCTGAGAATCTTACTTTGTTTTACTCCAGAAAATAGCATACACATCTCAGGGTTTAATTTGTATAGTGTTTCATTTGTTTATAAAAAGTAGTAACCCCCCCCCCCCTAGGATTTTGACCATGGAACGGCCCTGAACTATACATACATACATACATACATACATACATACATACTGTCAGTATGAGTTAATAAATCATACCTGCCTACCTACCTACCTACCTACCTACATGTATACATGTGTATATATAAATATATATATATAATAATACTGAATAATAGCATGAAAAACGTAAACTGAATGTGCAAATCATGCTGATTGGGGCTATAAAATATGGTATCTGAAATCCACTTTCATTTATGTAGTAGTCTTTGAGGGAACGTTAAACAAGTGATGGCAAGGTTGACAACTGAGGAACGTGAACGTGCCTTAGGCATGCTTCAAGTCGGCATTTCGAGTAGAGTAATGGCAAAGCGGTTTGGATGCCACCATTCAACAATCACTAGACTCCACAGAAGATACCAGCAGAAAGAACCATCAGGGACCGTCCACGTCCAAGCCAACGACGTGTTACGAGACAAGAAGACGTTGCATGGCTCGTGTTGCTGCAGATGGTGGTCATACGCGCCACTGACTTTTCACTGTGACCCCATGTGTCTTTCATACATAGATGAATTAAAACTAATCAATGATTGTGCATCCTTTTTTGTTTGTTGTCATTATCAATCATCCATCTATTGCTGTTCACAACAAAAACATTTATTGCTCAGGTATTCTTTTCGAAATCCAAACATTTCTTGGTGGTGCGTTTTCAATGCTGTTCAGTATATATATATATATACAGTGAAACCTCTCAAAACTGGACCCTCTGTAAACCGAAATTCCCTCGAAACCGGATGTTTTTCATGGCCCCTTTTTAAATATCTGTGCAGGAGAGAACCTCTCTAAACCGGATACCTTTTAAAACCAGTCATTTTACTTTGTCCTGAGGGTGTCCGGTTTAGAAAGGTTTCACTATATATATATATATATATATATATATATATATATATATATATATATACTTACATACATACATACATACATTTATAATCATACATACGTCCATGCTGTAAATCCACGTGTATCTATTAGTGTTCTATATTTTAGACATTATTTAGTCATACAGAATACAGTCAGATGGATTAACCGACAGAAAGCCAGACTGACATATTTATAATCGACATATTGCGCACCAACAGACAGACAGACAGACAGACAGACAGACAAGAAAAATCACTTACCTTTGAACACTTCTCCGAAACAACCATGACCGAGTTTGACTGACAGTTCTACTTTATGTCTCTCGACCTCCAGATCTCGAAAATGAACCAACGGCGCTGTTTTAGGACACGCTTTTCGCAGTTTGCAACACAAACCATCGCCATTTTCTTTTGTCAAAACAAAAATCAATCAATCAATCAACATTTAATATATGAATGAACGCCGACACTCAAACACACTATTATTAAAACTATTACTAGACGACCGAACACCTGTGACTATTACTTAACTATTTTCAAAAGAAAGTTATGTCGGACTTATCTTCTGCAAACTATAATGTGCACAATCCAACGGTAATGGTGTTAACGTTATTGTTTCATTACACGTGAATGGTAGCCACTGGACCGTTAAATGGACTATATTATTTTGAATTTCCGAATGCAGTTTCTTAAAATTATCGTTTTAATGAAACAATTTACTTTAATTAGCTTTGTCAACGCCCGGATCGTCCAATCATAAGCGTACGAGACAGGGTGCATTTTTACGGGTTGAAACTAGTCTAGGTGGAAAATATGCCTTAGTGTGTAAAAACTAGGGTCTGTACCTTTAAAGTTTTGCTAAACTTCGGCTATTTGCTTTTTAATATTTTACTCTCGAATCCTTTAACACGAGTGGCTTTCATATTTTGTACAAATGGTGGCGATATTTCACCAACTCACGCCCAGCATGGCACAATGAATGTGTGGATTGCTTTGGTTTTTAAATGTTAGTGTGGTCATTAACTGGTTTCATTAAAGGGGCTATCCTGACTTTGCTTTCATTATAACATGTGTAGGCCTTCGTCATTCGAAGCATGTTTAATGAGTACAGTTACATATTAAAAATATTTCATGCTTAGAATATCAGTATCTGTATAAACAAAGTGGTTTGTTGTCATCCTAATGTTTGTAGTAGCCCAAATCGGATTTTATCTTCCAATCATTTTATACATGTACGTACGAAAAATATATATAACAAAATAAAATGAACAATGGCTGCTACAAACATTAGCAGACGACCACCAACACACTGGATATACAGACATTGATATTCTAAACAAGAAAATTTATTTAATTTGTGCTTAGTCGCCAAAAAGGATCTATTAATCAGAAACATCTTACAATGGCTGCAAAATCCGGACAGTCCCTTTAATATAACACCTGTGACCAGGAGAAGATTTAAAAAATATATATTTATACATTCGTTAAAGGCATACTGTCACGGATTTAAGGACCTTATTTCTCTAAAAATGGATAATAAATAAAAATTACATTAATTGTTGGAAACAAAAATGTAGCAGATTCCCTTTCTTAGACTCTGTGAACATTACAAAATGTTTGACATCTAATAGCCGATGATTAATAAATGAATGTGTTCTAGTGGTGTCGTTAAACAAAACAAAATTTTTCCAACCCATTGGGCCATTTCTAGTTCCACCCAGTGTACCACAAGGTATATCAAAGGCTGTGGTATGTGATATCCTGTTTGTGGAATGGTGTGTATATAATAAAATATCTCTTGCTACTAATGGGAAAATATAGCAGGTTTCTTCTCAAAGACTATGTCAGAATTACCAAATGTATGCCAATAATAAATAAATAAATGTGCTCTAGTGGTGTCGTTAAACAAAACAAACTTTAAACCTTTATCATATATTCACCATTAAGACACACACTCGATTTGGTACGGTTTTACTATTAGCACTGAACGTTTTATTGTCTTTACTAATATCCCACGGTAACGACTTTGTTAAACCATGATAAAATGTACCGATTTTGCTAATACCGCAGTGTAACCATGGTAACATGTACTCACGTTGGTAATGTTCCACCAGTGTGACCATATCAGTAAACTGTCTTTTTGGAGAGATGTAAAATCCACCGTTATCCAGTTGTTTGATCTTATAGTGCCTGATACACGGGTCCTTTGTAGCACTGTCTTCGAACCGGACAGACAAAGCATATGACTTCAGGTCTGAAACGAAGGTAACATTGTTTTAGGACAACTCTGCACATTGTTTTAGCAAACGGCTAATTTCAGTCCGTTTTAGCGAAAAGGAAACCAATTATGTTATGTGAATTGGTATAGGTTTAAAACTTAATAATATGATGTTATATCAGTTTTAGCCTTATTCATTATAGAGATGCATACCAATCATTCATTTAGACCATGGGCTACATAGTGTCCTCATGCCCCCCCCCCCCCCCACTCTACTACATTATGTTTTTTTCAGACGCCCTAATATGTTCTGAACATGAAACCAAGTGGAAACAGTGAAAAACTTGGGACCCACTACTCATTTGTCACTAGTGTCTGAGAGTACACTAGAAAATATCCTTTTCCCCCTGCTTTTTTGTTGACGTCAGGTCATAATCGGCCATATTTATGTACATTTTGTAGGGCTTCTAAAAAAAACCCAAACATAATGTTAAAACTGATATAACATTATATTATTAAGTTTTAAACCTACACCAATTCACATAACATTAAAAAGAATTACAGGACTGTAAGTGCCCAATATACTTTTTTAGTGTCATAGTAAAGAACCCCCATCCCCACCTCCACTACATTATGTTTTTAGACGACTTCATATGTCCTGAACATGAAACTAACTGATAACGGTGAAAATCTTAGTATCCACTACTCATTTGTCACCAGTATTTGAGGGTACTCTAGAAAATGTCATTTCCAGGGCTTCTAAAAAATAATGTTAAAACTGATATAACATCATACTATTAAGTTTTAAACATACACCAAAACAGATAAATAAAATGGTCAAGGACTTAAGTGCCCAATATCAGTGACATAGTGAATGTACCTGAAACCCGGGGGTTGGGGGGTGGGGGGTGGGGGGTGGGGACACAACTTGGCAAGCCCTCTTCCTCCATATACAATTATCTTCTCTATCTATACTTAACGCTTCCATTTTGTAACTTCTAACCTGACATAGCACTAATGTATTATATCTCAGCATATTGTCCAGGACTTCTAGATTATGGTAGCCCCACCCCCTATGGCTAGTGATAGTCTCCCCCAATAATTCTGAATAAAACATATTATTGGTCGTAAATCTTAAGGCAGAGATGAATTTTACTTGTAGAATGCAGGAAATTACATTTCAGAGCATCTAGTTTTCAAGATTTTACGGGAAAGCATACCCCCGAATTACCTAGAAACTTTGCTTTGCGCCCTCGGTCTCAGTCAGCCCCCCCCCCATGTCTACTTGCTTCCGCCGTGCCTGAACCAGGATTTGCGTTTCTTTTGGTATCCAGTATGGTATCAATCCTTACCAGCGGAAGGTCTGACTATGAAGACTCCAAATTCCGTTCCTGGTAGCATCAACTGTTTCATGGTTTCTGAGCGATCGACATTCCACCACCACCTGTAAGTGTATTGGTTGTGAAATAACAATCACAGTATAACCATATAATCATAATACGTCGACTTGTACAGCCTCAAATAAAAGTTTCGGTTGAGACATTTTTGAAATGGTAGCAGAGAGCATATCAAAACTGATCAATGTTGGTACCTTGGTGTCTTACTCGTTAACTTAAGACATATGTCTAAAGTTAATGTTTGTTTTCTTTAACGACACCACTAGAGCATTTAGAGGTATTGGATGTCAAACATTTCGTAATTCTGACATACAATCTTAGAGAGAAAACCGCTATATTTGTTCATTAATAGTACGATATGTGTTATATGCACCCTACCACAGACAGGATAGCACGTACCAAGGTCTTTGATATACCAGTGTTCGTGCACTGGAAAGAGAAATAGCCATGCAATGTGCCCACCGACGGGGATCTATTCTCGACCGACCACGCATCAGGCACGCACTTTCCCACTGGGCAACGTCCCAAAGGCTAGTAAGTAGCCTACATGGTAGAGATCTCACAGGGTATCGGGTCTCACCCAGAGTGGATGTTAGACGGGCAAATTTTAGACAGGCAATTACAAGATCAAGCATTTGTGCTCACAGACTAGAAATAGAAACGGGATGATATAGGAAAGTTGAGAGAAAAGATAGATTATGTTGTTTATGTAATCAGGGTGTTGAAGACGAAATACATTTCTTAACAAAAACCAGAAGGTTTATTTTATATATTTCCAGATTAAACATATTTCCGTTATTGTGTTTTTAAATCGTAAATGTGACCTTACTCTTGAGCTTCCGGCGAGTTGTCATCTTTACATATATAGTTGCATGGTACGAATCCCGTTTTCCCAGTCCTTACATTCGTTGCAGTCCACCAGTCTCCTTCTTCTATGCTAAAATCGACAACAAGAAATTTATATTACAAACATACTTACTTAATATAGCCTGAAGAAAAAAAACGTTCAATCAATCAACTTGAAATTAATTGATTATTTAACAATAGTATATGTTAATATTACATACTAATTAACAACAAAACTGAAACTGTTGTTTACTCAACGTCACTGTCTTTAGTTTCCCACGTACGTTACTTTTCAAATTTCCTATAAAATGTATTTTGAGCTAGTACGAACACGAAGACGACTAGAAATATTCTGGATTTGACAAAATTAATATTTAAATAAAATGGCGTAAGTAATGTTAACGATAGAAACCTGCTCAATAACTTGGGTTAGTAGTGCATTTAAATAAAATGGTGTAAGTAATGTTAACGATAGAAACCTGCTCAATATCTAGGGTTAGTAGTGCATTTAAATAAAATGGCGTAAGTAATGTTAACGATAGAAACCTGCTCAATATCTAGGGTTAGTAGTGCATTTAAATAAAATGGCGTAAGTAATGTTAACGATAGAAACCTGCTCAATAACTAGGGTTAGTAGTGCATTTAAATAAAATGGCGTAAGTAATGTTAACGATAGAAACCTGCTCAATAACTAGGGTTAGTAGTGCATTTAAATAAAATGGTGTCAGTAATGTTAACGATAGAAACCTGCTCAATATCTAGGGTTAGTAGTGCATTTAAATAAAATGGTGTAAGTAATGTTAACGATAGAAACCTGCTCAATATCTAGGGTTAGTAGTGCATTTAAATAAAATGGCGTCAGTAATGTTAACGATAGAAACCTGCTCAATATCTAGGGTTAGTAGTGCATTTAAATAAAATGGCGTCAGTAATGTTAACGATAGAAACCTGCTCAATATCTAGGGTTAGTAGTGCATTTAAATAAAATGGCGTCAGTAATGTTAACGATAGAAACCTGCTCAATATCTAGGGTTAGTAGTGCATTTAAATAAAATGGCGTCAGTAATGTTAACGATAGAAACCTGCTCAATATCTAGGGTTAGTAGTGCATTTAAATAAAATGGCGTCAGTAATGTTAACGATAGAAACCTGCTCAATAACTAGGGTTAGTAGTGCATTTAAATAAAATGGCGTCAGTAATGTTAACGATAGAAACCTGCTCAATAACTAGGGTTAGTAGTGCATTTAAATAAAATGGCGTCAGTAATGTTAACGATAGAAACCTGCTCAATAACTAGGGCTAGTAGTGCATTTAAATAAAATGGCGTAAGTAATGTTAACGATAGAAACCTGCTCAATAACTAGGGTTAGTAGTGCATTTAAATAAAATGGCGTAAGTAATGTTAACGATAGAAACCTGCTCAATAACTAGGGTTAGTAGTGCATTTAAATAAAATGGCGTAAGTAATGTTAACGATAGAAACCTGCTCAATATCTAGGGTTAGTAGTGCATTTAAATAAAATGGTGTAAGTAATGTTAACGATAGAAACCTGCTCAATATCTAGGGTTAGTAGTGCATTTAAATAAAATGGCGTCAGTAATGTTAACGATAGAAACCTGCTCAATAACTAGGGTTAGTAGTGCATTTAAATAAAATGGCGTCAGTAATGTTAACGATAGAAACCTGCTCAATATCTAGGGTTAGTAGTGCATTTAAATAAAATGGTGTCAGTAATGTTAACGATAGAAACCTGCTCAATATCTAGGGTTAGTAGTGCATTTAAATAAAATGGCGTAAGTAATGTTAACGATAGAAACCTGCTCAATATCTAGGGTTAGTAGTGCATTTAAATAAAATGGCGTAAGTAATGTTAACGATAGAAACCTGCTCAATAACTTGGGTTAGCAGTGCATTTAAATAAAATGGCGTAAGTAATGTTAACGATAGAAACCTGCTCAATAACTAGGGTTAGCAGTGCATTTAAATAAAATGGCGTCAGTAATGTTAACGATAGAAACCTGCTCAATATCTAGGGTTAGTAGTGCATTTAAATAAAATGGTGTCAGTAATGTTAACGATAGAAACCTGCTCAATATCTAGGGTTAGTAGTGCATTTAAATAAAATGGTGTCAGTAATGTTAACGATAGAAACCTGCTCAATATCTAGGGTTAGTAGTGCATTTAAATAAAATGGCGTAAGTAATGTTAACGATAGAAACCTGCTCAATATCTAGGGTTAGTAGTGCATTTAAATAAAATGGCGTAAGTAATGTTAACGATAGAAACCTGCTCAATAACTTGGGTTAGCAGTGCATTTAAATAAAATGGCGTAAGTAATGTTAACGATAGAAACCTGCTCAATAACTAGGGTTAGCAGTGCATTTAAATAAAATGGCGTAAGTAATGTTAACGATAGAAACCTGCTCAATATCTAGGGTTAGCAGTGCATTTAAATAAAATGGCGTAAGTAATGTTAACGATAGAAACCTGCTCAATAACTAGGGTTAGTAGTGCATTTAAATAAAATGGCGTCAGTAATGTTAACGATAGAAACCTGCTCAATATCTAGGGTTAGTAGTGCATTTAAATAAAATGGCGTAAGTAATGTTAACGATAGAAACCTGCTCAATAACTAGGGTTAGTAGTGCATTTAAATAAAATGGCGTAAGTAATGTTAACGATAGAAACCTGCTCAATAACTTGGGTTAGTAGTGCATTTAAATAAAATGGCGTAAGTAATGTTAACGATAGAAACCTGCTCAATATCTAGGGTTAGTAGTGCATTTAAAAGCGCAGACCCTAGTTTCATCCTGTGAAAATGGACACTAAGTTTGGATAATCTATAAACCTGTAACGCATTTTAATAAAGTTACAATAGAGTGAAATGAGTTTTAAAAGTTTGTTTTTGTTTAACGACACCACTAGAGCACATTGATTTATTCATTCGGCCTTTGATATACCAATCGTGGTGCACTGGCTGGGACGAGAAATAACCTAATGGGCCCAGCGACGGGGATCGATCCTAGACCGATCGCGCATCAAGCGAGTGGTTTATCACTGGGTTACGTCCCGCCCCAGAGTGAAATGAGAGTCTGTGATGTTAAAACAGGGAAATAACCTTAAAAATAGACTAGAGCCCGTCTCCTTAACTGTTATTTCTCAGACGCACGTTCATACATTTAACAAATTTAAAAAAAACAAAAAAACAACAACATAAAAAACATAAAAAAACAACAAACGATCCCCCTATCCACTGTAAACAAAACCACCACCACCACCATCACCACCACCACCACAACCCCCCCCATAAAAAAACCACCCCACAACAACAACAAAAACCCAACCCCACCACGAAACGAACAACAACAAAAAAGAATCAAAACAACACACAACCCGCACCCCCCAACCTCCCCACCACCCCACCACCCCAACAAAAATCCAACTAAACAAAACAAAAAACCAACCAAATAAAATAGACCTCCCTTCTCCCCGTCAATTGAATACGTTACCACGAGTCTTCGATTTCTAATTTATCTCCCTTCACGAAAGATAAGTCGTCGTCGTTGATAGCGTCAAAGTCGTACTGTGCAAAATAACGAGTCCGTCCAGACGAAATAACTAAAAAGAGAATGATCAGAACAAGACCATCGTTTAGTCAAATCAACAGCTAGTGATGACACCCGTTGTCACGGCATGGCCTTTGGATGGCAGCAAGGGATCTTTTATATACACTTCCCATTCCAAGAAAGAAAGAAATGTTTTATTTAACGACGCACTCAACACATTTTATTTACGGTTATATGGCGTCAGATATATGGTTAAGGACCACACAGATTTTGAAAGGAAACCCGCTGTCGGCACTACATGGGCTACTCTTTTCGATTAACAGCAAGGGATCTTTTATTTGCGCTTCCCACAGGCAGGATAGCACAAACGATGACCTTTGTTGAACCAGTTATGGATCACTGGTCGGTGCAAGTGGTTTACACCTACCCATTGAGCCTTGCGGAGCACTCACTCAGGGTTTGGAGTCGGTATCTGGATTAAAAATACCATGCCTCGACTGGGATCCGAACCCAGTACCTACCAGCCTGTAGACCGATGGCCTAACCACGACGCCACTGAAGCCGGTACTTCCCATTCAGGACAGCACATTCCACGGCCTTAGATATGTCAGTTGTGAAAAAAATAGACAAAACGGGAAATAACCGCGATCCTAACCACGTGTGGAAATGTGTACCTGACAAAAAACAAACAACTATTCCATAACTGGTATATAAAAAACCCAACGGTATACACTACCTTGAATGTCTATTGGAACATGTACACAGACACACACACACACACACTAACACATGCGCGCGCGCGCACACACACATGCGCACACACACATACATACACTATCACATGGATATATGTTGAAATATCAGAATACTCCTAAATGGCTTTGCCAAATTAAATATTTACTTAATACTTGGTTTTGAATATGTTTGGTATAAAGAATCGACAATCGATTAAATACGTTTAACGGAGACTTTCATTCATAAGAAATAACAAACTAAACACCTCTGATACATCAATGTATGTGCGTTTGTATGTCTGTGGCAGAGTCTGTGTCTGTATCAAAGTATGGGCCTGTGTCATTGTAGGTATCTACTCGTGTGTCTATGTCTGTACCATTGTCTTTGTGTCTGTATCAAATTATGGGTCTGTGTCTGTGTCTATATCTACTTTATGTCTATGCCTGTACCATTGTCTTTGTGTCTGTATCAAAGTATGAGTCTGTGTCTATGTCTATATCTACTCGTATGTCTATGAGTATGTCTGTACCATTGTCTTTGTGTCTGTATCAAAGTATGAGTATGTGTCTATGTCTATATATATTTGTATGCCTATGTCTGTGTCATTGTCTTTGAGTCTGTATGAAAGTATGGGCCTGTGTCTATGTCTGTATCTACTCGCATGCCTATGTCTGTACCATTGTTTTTGTGTTTGCATCAAAGTACGGGCCTGTGTCTATGTCTGTATCTACTCATATGCCTATGTCTGTACCACTGTCTTTGTGTCTGTATCAAAGTATGGACCTGTGTCTATGTCTGTATATACTCGTATGTCTATGTCTGTACCATTGTCTTTGTGTCTATATCAAAGCATGGGCCTGTATCTATGTCTGTATCTACTCGTATGCATATGTCTGTACCATTGTCTTTGTGTCTGTATAAAAATATGGGTCTCTGTCTATGTCTGTATCTACTCGTATGTCTATGTCTGTATCATTGTATCTGTGTCCTGCCTGTATCATTGTCTTTGTGTCTGTATCAAAGTATGGGCCTGTGTCTATGTCTGTATATACTCGTATGTCTATGTCTGTACCATTGTCTTTGTGTCTGTATTATCACCGGCCTCGGTTGCATCGTGGTTAGGCCATCGGTCTACAGGTTGGTAGGTACTGGGTTCGGATCCCAGTCGAGGCATGGGCTTTTTAATCCAGATACCGACTCCAAACCCTGAGTGAGTGCTCCGCAAGGCTCAATGGGTAGGTGTAATCCACTTGCACCGACCAGTGATCCATAACTGGTTCAACAAAGGCCATGGTTTGTGCTATCCTGCCTGTGGGAAGCGCAAATAAAAGATCCCTTGCTGCTAATCGGAAAGAGTAGCCCATGTAGTGGCGACAGCGGGTTTCCTCTCAAAATATGTGTGGTCCTTAACCATATGTCTGACGCCATATAACCGTAAATAAAATGTGTTGAGTGCGTTGTTAAATAAAACATTTCTTTCTTTCTTTTGTGTCTGTATCAAAGCATGGGCCTGTATCTATGTCTGTATCTACTCGTATGTCTATGTCTGTATCATTGTATCTGTATCCTGCCTGTATCATTGTCTTTGTCTCTGTATCAAAGTATGGGCCTGTGTCTATGTCTGTATAAACTCGTATGTATATCTGTATCATTGTCTTTGTGGCTGTGTCAATACCTGGGTTTGAAGCAATGCATGTGTTTGTACCTGTACCGATGTATGTGTCTGTATCTGGCTGTATATCATTATATGTGACTCTCTGTATCAATGTCTCTGCATACATCAATGTACGCGTCTTCATGTCTGTATCACTGTCTGGTTCTGTATCGGTGGCTGTACCAGTGCCTGTCTTTGTGTCTGTATTAGTGTCTATCTGTGTCTGTATGAATGTCTCTGTCGGCGTCTGTTTGCATCTTAATGTCTGTATCTAGCTGTGTATGCGTATCAATGTCTGTGTCTGTATATGTGCTGTTTGTATAAAATGTCTTTTTTATACCTGGATCTTCAGGAACAGGTGGTAAAACCCTGTTCTTTGATAATGCATTGTTGTCGATGGATGGTCTTGGCGTATTAACTTCATCAGCATTCGGTAGTTGTGGAGTGGGTTTCTTCCTTTTTGACAAACGTTTTCCCATGTTGACTTGTAACAAGAACTACCTCTTTCCCTACAGGTAAACAATGAAACATAATTATTAATAATAATAACACCACTCGAGCGTTCAATTTATAATGGGTAATGCAGGGAAGATCTTATTACCTTCCTTGACGTCTGTGTTATATCTGACACAGCAACTAACCATCAGTGTAACATTCCTCTACCCTAAAGCACTGCATCCCACAGATATCTAACATTAGTAAGCTGCCATCTTAGACGTATTCAGATCCACCCATCCATCCATCCATGTGCAGACTCAGGATTCCACGTCAGTACAGTAAACCAGTAGGGGCAGATGCAAATGTAAACATGTGCATGGTTATAACACCCCCCCCCCCTCCCCCCCCCCACTCCAAAATTGCCAAAACCCAAATCCAGTTCACAAAAGCTTTTAAAGAGCATTTGTTTCAATAAAATGCGAATGAGGATATAAACATATAACTATCTTTCACTACCATAACACGAAACATGGAAGATGAACGTATAAAAGTCTTGTCAATACCATGGCCCTTGGATTAGACCTATGTACCACTGAAACCAAATCTCCCCTTCAAAATTGCCAAACCCCAAATCCTGTTCACAACAGCTTTTAATGGGCATTTGTTTCAATAAAATGTGAATGAGGATGTAACTATATAACTATCTTTCACTGACCTGGACAATTTGTAAAGACTGAAAGTGAATCCAGACAAAGTATAGTGAAACCTCTCAAAACCGGA